>NC_137930.1:56276463-56571463 GCF_963969265.1 Rhamphochromis sp. 'chilingali' | reverse complement strand
AGCCAGGTGCTGGGCATGCTCTCACCCCAGCTATGCCACAACAGCACTGCCTGCTGGGATAAGCCTGCCTGTGCCAACTGTTGATCATCATGCCCTCTCATTCTCGTCCAGAGATTCCCTATTAACACAAGGAAAAGCTGTGCTTAGTATACTACGTCCACAGTAGACCAAAAAAATGTGTTTTTTAATTTTTGATGAAAGCAGACAATTTCCAGAAGCCATGCTTCAATCTTTGTTGTATGTTGCTGCACTCCTCCCCTGTGTTTACTGCTGGTCTCCCAGGTTGTTCCCCTCGAGTGGCAGCGTGGAAGCACAGCTTTCATTTTCTGGAACAAGACTACGATGCCATGTTTAGCTGTGCGTCTGCTCTGATGCTGTACTGCTAAATTAATCACTGTTAACACGGTGACTAAAAGCACCAAGCGCAGCTGCTTATTGCCACATTAGAAACAAGGTTGAACAGTGGAAGGTGGAGAAGTTCAGCCTAAGAGCGAGTGAGGAGGTAAACTGGATTTTTAAAACCCAAAGCCTTACTACCCTTCATTTGATGGTGCAGTTGTTGTTTAGCCAGGCTATAAAGGCATTATTTAAAAGGCACAACCATTATTTTTAATAAACTGCAAAAACTGCATATATCAAATATCAAAAGCATTATGTTTAGCCACAACTAGCCAAAACATTGTTTTCTTTCTTTCTTTTTTAATTACATATATATATGTAGGGAACAGCAGTAAGCATTGTAACTCTTGCATGAATCAGAATCTTGTACACAGCCAGCATACACTGTCATAAGTCACGTCCACACACTTGCAGTCACAGGCCTTCCTTCTTAGCTCAATTACTAAAAAAATAAAAAACAGATGCATGCCACTTGCCTTGAGAGGGTACTAAACATATTTTATTGCTCTTTAATAATTGCCTTTTCAACATTGTTATCTTAATGCACCCACTTTTACAAGATCTAAGGGGAAAAAAACATTTACTAGCTCTCAGGAGCAGAGTGGCAATCTTGGATGTGATGTGTCTCACCACCTATGTGCTTGGTCTGCCTTTAGCCTGCTGTTTGGCTCCTTTATGAGACCTGATTCATTGGTAAGCTGCAGCAGTATTATATTAATAGATCTCTGTTGAACCAGAATGGCTCTCTTGTGTGCTACACTCATAAGTTTTATGTTCCTGGACAATAACCTGTAAAAAAAATATATTCTCCTGACTGCAAATAACTGTAGATGTGCGCAGGATTTATTACAATCAGAAGTGCTTGTTTTTACATTTCAAAATAAATTTCAAAACCTTGTGCTCAAGGTCAGAATGTACAACTGCATAGAGGAGGGGCTTATACATAATATATACAATATACTGTTAATTAGCACTAACAGGAAAGGATGCCCCCAGATTTCCCCTGATTTTGGTCTCATTTGCATAAATATAATGGGGCACAAGAGAGTGTAAAACCCGACGTCTGTCCTCCCCAAGGGGAGGAGGAGAGGTGTTAGTATGATCTGGGTGCACAAGTGATAATTGTTAGAGCTGTTATTCTGACGCTCAGACCATAAACTACGCAATGTGAACAAAGACTGGGTAATATCTCTGGCTAGTTATCTAGATTTCTTTCATATGTGCACTTATTTATATTCAGATATTCAAATGGGCTGTCTCTGCTGCATTTATTGGGGAGAGTGGAAATAAGTATTTGTTTTAAAACAGGTACACTTCCACAATAAGTGTAATGCTAATGAAAATGAACTCTGATCAATTGCCATATCTTTGCGTATACATGTAAAAGGTTGTGACATAAGAATCTTTCACTTGTTTTGCCTAAAACGAGGAATCATTACAAAAGAGTTGAATGATGGTGGGATATGGGGGGTTGGGGACTGATTTAAGGGAGTGGTGATACATTATTCACATGGGCGGGCGTGCGGGGGGCCTTAAGTGCCAAATTAATTTGTTTTTTCTTTCCAGTTGGACGGCAGTATAAATGGGCGCTGTCAGTCGTGCAGTAAAGTGCTGCGCATTCATTTAGACAAGTGTTATTGCTGCACTGGAGCAATACGGTTTTAGCAAAGCAGGCCAGCCTGGTGGGTGGAAGCTGTGTAATTATCTTTGGTTCCTATGATGGCAATCATTGCTAAAACAGCCAAGTGGTCCCAGAGCACAGCAGGTGTGACTGTCAGACTGAAGGTTGGTGAGACGGTCGGCAGATGTGAGTGCACATGAGCACCTTATTTGAAGACAGAGAAGACTACTGTCTACATTTGTCTTTGATGGCAATGGTACACTCATAATTATTTGTAAAAAAAAAAAAAAGGGACAGATTCAAATAAAATCTGATTTATTACTTAGTGTTCAAAAAGTCACGAAAACAAAGTCTCCTAAGAGACCAGACATATATCACAAAGTGGATCCCATCTAATTACTCCTATACCCCCAGCAAAACCATATTTTAAGCTTGCCATCTTTCATGCCTCTGTATAATGATCTTAAAACATAGTTTCGAGCAGATTAATGTTGACAGATATGGTGCAGATTAAAGCGAGCCCAGCAGATGTTTCAATTTATTTTCCTCCTTTAAAATTCTGCCATTACTACTAAGCAAGTCTGACAACGTGCAAATACAGAAACACAGACATCTGCTGCGTTTCAAAGGAACAGGGGAACGTAAAATGAATACTGATGTTGCTGGGCTGCATTTATCTGCCTGACATTCAAAAGCGCTAAATGCTCTGTTTGTTCTCTGTAGCACAGAAGAAACTTTGAAACGTGCCATACTTTCAGTGGTGTGGGTCAGACAGATGTTTGCCAAGAGATATGGATGTTATTGATGGTCTCACACAGCTTGGACTGTCAGAGATATTGAGACCAGTTTCCTATTCTGACTGCCTGGAGTTGGTTCAGCTACTATGGACAGTCAGTAACGTGAGTGATGTTGACTGGTAATACACTCTAAATGTAAAATATAGGAAATGGAGGTTGGACCTATAGACTTTAGCTTTTAGAAATGGTGGACCAAGCCAGAGTGCATGCACTGCCCACTGGACTCCACATTTTGAACCCCTCGCTCTAGCTTTATGGATAACGGCAAGTTAACGGCAGCAGCTTGGGCCAGAGGATGGACTTCTAATACATACACAATGGCTAATAAGTGCTAAGTAACATACAAACATTTTTCTATCATTGTCACTCACAAAAACTGGATATGCATATTTGTCACAATTGCATGTTTCAAATATCACACAAATTTTAATATTAGACAAAGATGTTAGCAAGATGTAAATGAATTTTGTCTTGGGGATAATGAAGGTGCTTTTTGGCAAAGTTGAGACAAGCTTTTGCGTTCTTTTTGTAGTCGTTTTTTCCTTTGAACTCTCCCATGGATGCCATTTTTGCCCAGTCTGTTTCTTATTCTTAAATCATCACCTCTAACCTTAACTGAGAGAAGTGAGGCCTGCAGTTCTTTAGATTTTGTTCTAAGTTAACTTTGTTTTAACTCTTTTACCGTACTTCACTTTTTGTCAGACAGGTTGTATTTAAGTAATTCTTTGATTCAACAGGTCTCTCAGTTATCAGGCCTGGGTGTGTCTATTAAAACTGAGATCAGCTTTCCAGAAAATTTGGTTAGACACAGTTGATTCATGATTGAACATCACTTTTTCACACAGAGCCAGGCGGGTTTGGATAGCCTTTTTTCCCCTAAATTAAATCATCATTTAAAAACTACATTTTGTATTTATTCAGGTAAATTTTGTCTAATATTTAACTTATTCAATTGTTTCAAATACACAAAACAAACAAAAAAAAGAACTCAGGAGTGGGGAAATATACACTTTTTCACAGTACTGTTGTACAGCTCCTCACTACTCCAAAGGCACCAACCAACACAGTCAAGAGGTCTAGTTCAGTTGTATCCCTAATAATGCGTTGTTTTAAGCCTTAATTAGCTTTGGGAGCCTGCCTCAAGTGGTCATTCAGGGAATGGCAATTTTTGGCATGTTCTGTTGGCTTCGTTTTTCAGCCCTGAAGGTTAGCACTTGGTTGTTCCTGATCAGTCTGCTCTCCAAATACTCACCAGCACAATGAACAGCAAAAGAAGGGTACACTTTGCTTCGCTTTGCTTAAAATCTTTTTTTTCCTCACTCCAGCCCAAGTCAGAAAAAAATCTGTCCCTCCTCATATTTGTAAAGACACTGTTTGAGATGATCAACACTCACTCAGCTGACTAATGAGGTGGATTCAGCATGGGCAAAGGTCTCGGTTGAATGTCTTTGTTAGACAGGCCTGCAGCCCCATTTCTTTTCCTTTTTTTTTTTTTTGCAGGCAGTTCCCAGGGGAGGCCTTGCAGACTGCCTAATTGAATCAAGTACATATGGTGCCTCCCCCTTTGCAGCTCGGCCCCTCCCTGAATGAGATGAGCGAGGAGGAGAGCTTCAGCTTTGATGCTTTTGTTCTTCTCAACATCATGGACGGCTCTGGGGGGCTTCACTGCAACTAGTTGACTGGTGGATGGAGAGGCACACCATCACTACAGAATCATGAATTCATTCTCCCAAAAATCCTGAAGCTGAAAATTGGTGTTTTAGACTGTACAACACTATAAATTTCTAGTCTAGCTTTGGACAGAAAGAGCTGACCCAATCAGAGAGATCCAAATATTCAACAGCCTATTTAATCTGTATGTGATGCAACCACATTATCACTCATGTGCCAGTGGGCAGGTGGCTTAGACAGGCAAAATAAACAACTGCTGATAAGACAAAGACAGCGCTGTGTGACTGTGCATAACTTCCTGCCTTCCCTTGTATTTCAACAGCGACTGTTTCTGTTCTTCAAACATGCCCAGGCATGGACTACATATCCTCAGTGTTCATCACAGTTCAGCACCCTCAATTCAGAAAGACAGATTGGAGCTGTGCTTCCAGAAGACGTCTGCTCATTAGATAGCCTCCAGATGCCAGGTTAATGAAGGATCCATTTGTGAGCCGGCATTTAAATTGCAAGACTCAGAACAGAGTATGTCCACGGTCCTGTCTCTGTGAAGCACAAAGCCTCCTCCTGCTGGCCGAGTGAAATTCCATCAATGTCATGTGATATATTTATTTACATAAACATGTCTCTTATACTCTGGCTGAAATGTTAAACTTTGATTCTGTAATGTTTTTAAAAGGTGTTTAATACAGGACTAAACACATTTAGTTATAAACTCTTCCATAATACTGCTGCATGAGTTTGTCATATTTTAGCATCTCCATTTGGCAATGGTAATAATGGTATAAAGTGTAGATCTTTGAGTGGTCACCTAATAAAAGCATTTAGTATATTTCCTGGTTTGCTGGTGCAAAAAAAATTATCACCGTCATAAATTTTGAGCCTCCTTTTGGAAATACTGCAGTTCATCTTGAAAGGAAAAATAAAAAATAAATACTCGTACTGAGTAAAAATAAGACACACAGATATTTTACTAGGCTCCCTGTCCAGCCAGTAACTCACTGATTAAGTCCTGCCTGGAAAGCACTACTCAAATGAACTTGGGTCAGCTATGTTCTAAGAGGCTAAAATGTAATTGAGGGGAACAGCTGGATTAGTCCTGGCCATGTATATCCGCTCCTAATGATATTAGATAGTAGTCTGGAGAATACCTTCCAGCACACAGCTCTCATTTTGATGAGCCACAGGAAGACTGAACTGAGATATTTTCAATCTCAGATGAGGCTGGCGCTGGCTGTTAGGCTACCACGTTTTTCATTTCAAGCATATCAAGGTTACACAATCTCTGCACACTGTTATGAAATTGTTCTTTCCTAATCATGTTTGGATTCTTTAAATTATATGTATAATAACTTTATTTCCAGGAGTAACACATACATTGACTGTGTGCTGGGTTGAATATACTGAACTGTCACATTTTCTCAGGCAGGAGCACCACGCCCAGCCCAGCTGTCTGCGAGTCCTGCAGCTAGGGTATCAGCATTTTGTGTTGGATGTATCTGATTAACATTAAGGTTCTACATACAACACTGTGGTCAAGTTACTAATTTAACGTCCATCACATACATTCTTTATTGCTGGTACACTTCTAATCGTGGTGTTTTAAACTCCACATTGATTGCAAATCTACATGGGTTTTCAAAAGTCTTTTGACTGCAACTGATCAATATCCACTCTGAGTACAAATTTCAAATTCATCAGGCCTCCTTATATGGTATTGATTTTTGTGCAATGGCTCCTCTGAAAAGAATCGGATTACTTTCCCCCCCATCAGTCAGAACAAACAGAAGCCTGATATGCAGTCAGGTAGAGCTGCTGTGCTTTTGTACCTCTGCTTTTAATCTTTGTGCCATTTGAGGTAAATGAGCAAACACAGGCAAGATGGAGACATGTTTTTTTTTTCTTTTTAAATTATTATTATTTGGCAGTAATTCTCCCCTATTGCTGACTTTCCCATTCATTTGCACACTTTTCTATTCACTATCATCACTGCAATTATTTTGATAATGACAGTAAGCGTGGGTGACATGTTTTATGTATTTTTTTTATTGGGCTGTGATAGTCCCCACAGGCTGGACCCTGGGTTCATACATGTAGCATAATGCATGCAGTCCTCCTCCTGCAGAGCTGCAGTGTACAGTAATTTCTGAGCGCCCTGCCGCCGGGCACTCTTGTGGTTTGAGAGCATCGCAGGCAGAATTGACGGGAAGTGTGGAACGAGTCCTGAATAGTAATGGCTTTACAGACAATTCTCAGACATTGCAGTTTAGACACAGCAGTGTAAGCGTCCTATTGAAGAGGCAGGCTCTCACTACTCTCTCACAGAGGTTGCTGTAGTTGGTCAGCTGACAGGGGCTGAAGTGGGGTCACAGTGACATCTAGTGGCTTTTTGATGAGGCCAGAAAGATGCCTTTGTGCTGTGCTAATTTTGCTTGTTTTTCTGTCGTGTGACAATTTTGTGCTGCATTTCCAGCTTAATTTTTTTTGATGAAAATATTTTTCAGTCACTTCAAATCAACCTGTGTTTTTTGTTTGTACAGAGAGCACATTTATTATGATTATCTGCACAACCTTTACTGTCTGGTATGTTTTTGTGGGTGGGGGTGGGGGTGGGGGGGCCCACTCAAATGCTTTTGTGATACTCTGTTTCTGTGCTTTGTCTGCATTGGTATGCAAGCACAGAGATTCCTTCCTTTTAACAGACAAAATGAAGGTGTGATGTAATCGATGAGACCGGCTTTTATGTGCAGGTCAAAACAGATGTGATACAAGCTGGCCTTGACAGACAAAAGCTGAAGCTGTGGAGCAAAGGAGGCATGTGTGGGAGGGCTGCTCATGAATGTGGGTGGTTCAGTCTGACTCTATATAAGAGCCGAGTGCTTTAAAGACCTTGAACACCGAAGGCCACTGCAGGCCGAGTTTCTAATGATAGCTACCGGGATGCCGCAAGCATTTTCTTACTGCTTGGAGTGAACAAGACTATACTGAAAGCCCTTTAATCTGTGCTGTGCTTCCAATTTTTAAAAACAATTATTTGACGTAATGATTTCCAGTTTAACGTACCTCACATAATTTAGTGCTCTGACCTAACTCTCAGTGATTGTAGTTTTTGCAGACAGCAGAGTCGTTAAGACAACGCTTGCCAGTCTTATTTATTGCTAATTCCCCAGCTGTTTACCTCAGTCTCCTGTTATTCTCTGATAAGGGCGGAGTGGGGATGCAGGGAGCTCGGCGGCTTCTGTCTAGCATGCAGGTTGGGCTGGACTGTTCTGTTTGAAGTGCCCGTATCTATATGCCACAGCTGGAGTAGAGTGTGTTGAGTAGATTTACAGTTATTCTCATATTCCCACCGCAGCTAAATGTGTAACCTCACAATCGCCTCTGAATACAGACTTGTTACTGCTACAGGCTTCACAATGAAGTTGTTTCTGGCAGTGTCAGCTATTGTCTACCTTGTCTTGTATCAGCTCAGCTCCAACTAATGGACTATCATCATCCCATCTATGCTGTGCTGTCCATCAGGAGTTCTTTCTGAATAGCCTGGCCTGCTCATTAAAGATCGGATCTGTCCTGCACAGAAAAGGGTTGAGGGGTTAATGTCTCTATTCTGTGTTGTTATCTGATTTTAGAACCATAAACGGTGCACACAGAGCACAGAATATCTCATGAGTCCCCCATGCCTTTGCTCTCCTTGGTTAGTATGAAGCTAATGTAGGTCTTAACCTGCTGATGGACCCCTAGCTAATGCCATTAAGTCCTTTACACATGATAAATGGTCTTTTCTGTGGTTGCGTAGATACAGTGACTGATGACTGGATACCAAACAGCACTCTAAATGTCTTTCTTCTCGGCAGTAATGTACAGACTTGAATGGGAACAACTTATGTGGTTATCATTTGGGTCCATTGACCTTGTCTTTCATTGCACTTACTCTACCACCTTGTTCTCTCATGGGGATGCAGGTCAGCGACTTTCCTCCAGATATTCATCTCCTGACAGGATCTGGGCCGGAGCTTGATGTTTCCTTCTTAGCTGGTAATTACATCAGTTGACTGGCTGACCTCAATCTCATGATTTTTGGGAAGAGGTGTGTGACTCGGTGTTGACATAATTGCATGATTTGCCTTCTCATTAAATCAATTCAAGGAACAGTTCTGCCAAAAACAGGCACGCCTAGTTCCCTTTCAGTTTCCATTCCCCTTTTCACAGCGTTAGACAGGATGCGGCGTGCTTTAAATTTTAAACAAAGATCTTGTTTGTTTAGGTCTTTCTACCCACATGTTTTCCTACTAGCTGCTCTACTTTAATTTCATTTATTTATTATTTTTAGCAAAATCTACAAGTCTACAATCTATAGATTTAATCCCCAATACTGAAACACTATGCAAGTTTACGCACATCTCCTCTTCTTTCGCTCCTCAGGGGCCCCTTTTGGGTGCAAAAGCTAGCATTAGCATTTTGATGTTTCTTTGAACTATTCAACAGCAAGCTGCCTTCAGTAAATGTCAAACGTTGTGTTAGTCATTAAGCTTCAGTTGTATAGCATTTTTGAAAAGGTCATGCGGAACCAGTGGGGAAAAAACTAGTCATGGATACTTGCTGTGCTGTAGCTGACTACCAACTTGTTCAGGTAAGGTTTTAGGGCTCGATTGGATCATTTTATTCTCCCCTGAGCGTAAATCATATTTCGTGTTGGGTGAGGATTAAATAAAACTTATAGGAAAAATGAATTGGTTGTACAGCAATATATGAAATTCCGTGTTCCCCATTTGTTTTGTGTGCCTTCAAATATTAAATACATTTAAAAATCACTTTGTGTATTACTCTAATGATCCAAGTCATGAATCTTTTACTGTGCTTTTCCTTATTTTTTTATATTACTACAACAGTTATATTAAATATTAAACATGGGAAAGTTTCAAATAGTAAAGTGACCTTAACAATAAGTCCACCTTAAGTATTATAATTACATTTACATGTTTGCTTCTTTTCTGTTTGATAGCATACTACTTTCTTTGCCGCATACATTTTAGACAGAACGGCCTACTATCTACTATAACATACATATATAAAACTACACATTATACTGTAGTACTGTAGTACAGTTCGTCCTATTGTTTGTGTGTAAATTAAAGAAGTTGAAACCACAATAGTCAATACAATTTATTCAATATATGGATATATATTAATATATGGAAGCCATATTTACTCATTTTTAAATTTCTTTTTTATTTATTTAATTTATTATTTTTGACACACTCATCACCACCACAATTCATTATACCAAAAGTCAATTTTGCCTTTATATTCATAGCTCCTTAATTTATGGAGTGCTGCAGTTTGACTGCAGTGTATCCTTAATTGACAGGAGTTGATTTACAGATAATCCTTGGCTTTGCTTTCGCTGTGAACCTCACAGGGAGTGGCAGTGGCTGTCAGCCACGCATGCCCTTGAATCAGAGCTGCACACTGTCCTTGACACACACCCCACTCTCCATCCCTCTTGCCACTCTCTCCATTTTGCCATATTTTATAAATCTTTATAAGGACATAACCAGCTCGCCGCAGATGTGATTTTATTTTGCTGACAGGGCACAGATATGATTGCATGCAGGGCCAAATGTAATTCTCTTAGAAATTGAATTGAATTTTTTTCTTCTGCAAGACAATCAAGTGTTACCTGATCTAGTATTACTGTGTTATTGCTAATAGAAGCTAAATGCAGATCAGTTGTTACAATGTTGGTTTCATTGTAATTTTTCACAGATAAAATATCTCGTAGCTGTAACAATGTGATCATTGTTACAGCTACGTAATAAATTGTGGTTGTCTCCAGATTTCTTTTGGTTAAATTTTAAAACGGCCCTAACGTTGATGAGGATGCGCTTTCTGAGTTACCTTTTGGCTCAGTGCTACATTAAAATACATTTATTGTTTTTTGTGTTAATTTTGTGATACACACTGTAAAAAGTCTGTAAAAATACTTCCTGTATTTCTTTTATATATGTTCTTTTCATATTTTTTTAATCACACATTGAATTTTACCATTTAGAGAAGTACCCATAAACTTTTGCTTAAAAAAAACATTTCAACTTTTTTTTTTCCAGTGTAATCCATGAAAATGTACCATTATAGCATTCGTGTAGCATTTTGTAAGTCATTTCTGGTTTATAACTGATAAAGCATTTAAACATGTCATCTCTGCACATATTGGCCAAAGATTTATAATACCTAATATGTGTTCGAAGCTGGGTGTCTATCAGTACTCAGATATCCTTTAGGTGGAGACGGAGAAGGATACATGAACTATAGTGTTTTAAACTGTAGAACATTTAATAACATTGGAATTGTTTCTATGTTAGTATTTCTTCTCTTTTTACTCAAGCTGAAGAGCCTGAGAAACACCAACGCATCCTGTCCTTTAAATTTCCTTCTTTCATTTCTACTTTAGTTCTCCAACACCTTTTTTTGCCTCTGTGTCCATTAACACATTTTAAGTATTTCCGCTTGGCCTGTCATGGTGACACGGGAAAAGCTGCAAAAAGATTGTAACTTAGGTAACAGGGACAACAGAAGGTGTTGAAGTCCGCTGTGGAAAAAGAGGGAAAAAGAGGAAAAGCTAGGTTAGATGAAGGGTTGACAAGAAAAATAAAAGGTGGTGGATGGCAAATTTGGAATGGGGAGGTAGAAAAGGCTCCTGGGAACTGGCTGCCTGGCAGGCTAATTGAAGCTCTGTGTGGCAGCAGATTCAGAGCTGTCACTCCCATGAAGAGCACATTGGCTACATTTTGCAGGCTATGTCCTGAATTCTGATGATGTTAGAGATAGCCCAGAGTGAAAAACCAACACTGTGTCACTCAGACCCCCACCCCCATCCCCACCACCCACACAGCAGAGCACAGCGTAGCGCAGCACACATCCCCCCCCAAAACATAGCTCTCCACAGATTATATGTAACACGGTCAGAAGCATTCTGAACACGAGCTGTGTCTACAAAGTGCAACATGTGAATATAAATGATTTAGTTGTAGAGATTTTCCAAATTTGTCGAGCAATCTCATACATGATAATGTGATATTAAACTCCGCTGGAAGGCTTTTCACTTCTGCAGGTTTTCCCTTGCTGGATTAGAAGAGATTACGTCTTCTAGCAGAGCACATAGCCAGAAGCACCCAGTGAATTATTCAACACAAATTTAGCCTAATATTTATCTAATAACTAAACAGAGTGTAGCTTTTTTCATGGTAAGCTACATGTTGTTATTAGGTTGGCTGTTATTTTCCTCATACTGACATGTTTGACTTTTTCAGCATATGGTATTGCACCAGTTGTCAACTGAGGTGCAGTGTGATATCCCTATGGAAACAACGTAATCCCTACAATATGACAGAGAATGAGAATGAGCGCTCTACGGTGTTTAGCTTAATGATAATTCTTCATAATTTCCTCCAAACACTTCATGCACATAGGAAACCTTTAGTTACTTGAGGGATATAAGTTCATGCTGTTGGATTAGGTTAATTTATAACAAGGTAATAACAACACCGCATTTTCATCAGTGGTGATTTAACTCCAGCATTAGGGCATTTTGTAGTTTTAAGGTACAGTATAGATACACGAAACCCCTTTTCAGCCTAATATATTATTGAATAAAAAGTACTGATACATTTACATGTGCACTAGTTTTATATTGCTGCTGCCAAAAGCTTGGTACATGAATACATTGTTTGTGTGAGTCTCTGAAGCCTCTGTGAATTAATGAGAAGAACTGAAGCCTCAACACTCTATTTCTGTGAGTTCTGCTGAAACATGATATTACAGCATTTTGTACATAGTGGGAATTCACTGCCTGTGAAGTCGCTAAGGTTTGTGTTGTGGTTACAAGCTGATTGATGTCAAAGCTCCAGCTTTCCCATTCACCACCAGTTAAAGGACTCTGACATTTTGTGTTGGATGAAGGCGTCAAAAAAGATGAAATCACTCAGCACATCTGCAGCTGTGCAGGTAGGTTCTGACACTGTGGAGGTATTTGCGTTAGTGGGCAAGTCAGTGGAAAGATAATGGATAATGACTCTATTTAATGCCATTTTTTTGAATTTGCGCTGCCAGGCAACTGTCATCATTGAAAGTGTACACTGCTTATGCAATGCTCACACTTAAAGGACTTCAGGGCTATTGACAGAGAGCTCTCTAGTTATGGAGTGGGTAGTGTATGCCTACTGATGTAACAGCATTTATATTCAAGTGATGAAGAGGTGGAATGGCCTCGCTCACAGTGCAGTGAGAAAGGTCATAGATACAATGTATTTTGATAAAAGCTTTCAGTTTATGTAAAAATGTTAGATAACATTAAATCTACCATTGTGGAAGTCATTTAGTCCAGCGGTCCCCAACCCCCGAGCCTCGGACCGGTACCGGTCCGTGAGTCGTTTGGTACCGGGCCACGAGAGTTGAGGCTCAGGTGTGAAATGTATGATTTTCAGGGTTTTTATCGGTTTTCAGCGTTATTTTGTTATCGTTTTGATCGTTAACTCAGTTTTCCTGGGTCTTTTCACGTGTGTTATGAATAAATCGTCTTTTTTTTCGGTACCGGTACTACCGGTAGTTTTATTTTGTTGTATTTATCCGCGACACATTAAAGGCCGGTCCATGAAAATATTGTCGGGCATAAACCGGTCCGTGGCGTAAAAAAGGTTGGAGACCGCTGATTTAGTCCTCCCTTATTGTCACGGGAAGTTGTTCAGCATTTTCCATCGTACAGATAACAATGACCATTTGGCATCCCTTTGTGTTTTTTCAAAAACTAGCTCTACATCTTTAGAGTTGATATCGCTGTTGTCTTTGTAATAATAGTAGTAACAGTTTTTACTTCATTTAAAAATTTTACCTTTAAATGTTTACATTTCTATTTGACCAATTCAATATCTAGGAAGTAGAGAACGTGTTTTGGGGGGAAAACTTTTCTCACTGACACAAACTACTGACTAGATTTGATGAAGGTGACCATGATGATGTGGTGAAGAATGGGTTTTTGTTTTGCAGAACTTCTGTTAGACCAGTTATTAGCATACTATTATTTTCAATATCACAAATTTCTTATTTTGACACTTAGGAGGAATTCTGCTCCATTTAAAAAAAATAAATAAATTACAGTCAAGACCAATCATAGATGGAGAGCCTATGAACCTTGTTATATGCTTGTCAGTAGTAGACTCCTGAACCACGTCATTAAGTCATCAGTAACTCTAGTTAGCTTTATTCGCAAGGTGCCATCAGTACAAATAAGCACAATCAGGATGATAAACAATAGTAATTGCCATATTACATTATAAATTTATCAATAGGTCAACACCACAATCACTGCCTAGAGGTCCAGTTTGTCTATCCATCCATTCCTTCAATCATCCACTAATTCATTAATTTTTGGATTATCTTTTCCGGGTTGTGGGAGGAGCAGTCTAAGCAGAGGTGCCAAGACCTCTCTCCCCCAGCTAAGTCGACAAGGGATTCTCAAGCCACCCAACAGATGTAATCTCTCCAGCATGCTGAGTCTGCCCTGGGACAACTTTTACGTTCAAGCAAGCACCCAGGAGGCTACTAGTCAGAAGACTGAGCCAAATCATCTGGCTCCTTTTCTAAGCCCTTCCTAGATTTTTGAGATCCTCAGGGAGAGCCCAGATACTCTTAGGAGAAAGCTCATTCTCACAGCCTTTACCCATGATCTCATTCTTTTGGACCATGCCATCCTTAGAATGCAAAGTTCTGCCAGTGGTGAGAGGTGGGGCTCTGCCAAACATGGCTCTCCACCAGATGCAAATACAACGCGCACACACACACACTAAAGGCACATTCCTCTGTACGGTGTCCTCCCCAGGCAATTGATCCAACAACTCAGTTCCTCCCTCCATTAGGGTGTCCACTCTGCCATAAATGATGCAGTGACAAAGTTGATCATTGACTTACGATCAAGGGTTTCCCAATGCCAAGTCCACAAAACCCTTACAAACAGTCTGTGACTAATACTTCAGTCACTCATATAAGAAAAAGTTCAGTCATAGACATTATGGTGACATTACTCATTGTTTACTGAAGCCATGTTTTAACCCTTGTGTGGTGTTCGTATTTTTGTTACTCAGCCAGTGTTCATGGGTCTGGTGGACCCGCTAGAGTTTTGGCTTTCCAAATTAACACTATCAAACAATTTTATGTTAAATTACTCAACAGATGTTTACTTCATCCCAATTACAAGACATATGAACAGCAAACATGGTTAATTTTTTCCCTTTACCTTTGTTAGATCACATTTGTGAATTAATGTGCTTCTCGTTTTTCTTTTATATAAAATGTTATAAATAAATCAGTTATAATCAAGTGGAGTGAGTGGAAAGACACAACACATTTACACGTGAAAAAATAATTAATTGTTTAATTTTTCTTTTGAAAAAAACTGAACACGGGTCTCACAGACCCGAACACCATACAAGGGTTAAAGTCTCAAGTTGAACGTTTTTGCTATCACCATGTTGGTGTTCTGATACTGAACAAGACTAGCAAGAGGTGGATCTGACAAAGAAACCAAGGACACCACAACTGAGTAAAAACCTTTAACTGACAGGTCATTAGCCAGTGAGCATAATCCTCCTTTTTCTGACTCACAGAATGCCCACAATTTACAAAATAGACCTGAAACTACGGATTTAAAGTCTTTAAGATGTGTGAATCGCTACCTTATCATGGTGGAGGGGTTTGTGTGTCCCAGGGATCCCAGGGGCTATGTTGTCCGGGAGCTTTTTCCCCCTGGTAGGATCTCCAATGGCAAATTGGTCCTGGGTGAGGGACCAGACAAAGAGCGATTCAGAAGACCCTTATGAGGAAAACATCGAGGGAACAGTTTACCCTGCCCGGGATAGGGTTACCGGGGCCTCGCCCTGGAGCCAGGCCCGTGAAGGGTGCCCAAGGGCAAGCATCTGGTGGTCGGGCCTTAGTCCGTGGGGTCCGGCCGGGCACAGCCCGAAAAAGGGACATGGGCCCATCCTCCCGCAGGCCCACCACCTGCAGGAGGTGCCGTAGGGGTTGGGTGCATTCTGTGCCGGGTGGCAGCCAGGAGCAGAGGCCCTGGCGGACTGATCCCCGGCTACCAAGACAGGCAATTGGGACATGGAATGTCACCTCTCTCGTGGGGAAGGGGCCTGAGTTAGTGCATGAGGTTGAGAGGTACTGGCTAGATATAGTCGGGCTCACCTCTACGCATGGCTTGGGCTCTGGAACCAGTCTCCTGGAGAGGGGCTGAACTCTGTCTCAGTCTGGAGTTGTCCCTGGTGAGAGGCGACGGGCTGGGGTGGGTATTCTAATATCCCCTCGGCTTACTGCCTGTACGTTGGGGTTCTTCCTGGTGGATGAGAGGGTTTGTTCCCTGCGCCTTAGGGTCGGGGAACGGGTCCTGACTGTCATCTGCGCTTATACACCGAGTGGCAGTTCAGAGTACCCAGCCTTCTTAGAGTTCCTGGGTGGGGTGCTGGAGGGTGCTCCACCTGGAGACTCTGTTGTCCTACTGGGAGACTTCAATGCTCACATGGGTAACGACAGCGAGACCTGGAGGGGTGTGATTGGGAGGAACGACCTCCCTGATCTGAACCCAAGCGGTGTTTTTTTATTGGACTTCTGTGCAAATCACAGTTTGGCCATAACAAACACCTTGTTCAAACATAAGTGTCCATAAGTGCACATGGCACCAGGAAGCTCTAGGCCGCAGGTCGATGATCGATTTTGTAATCATATCACCAGACCTGTGACCATATGTTCTGGACACTCGGGTAAAAAGAGGGGCTGAGCTGTCAACTGATCACCACCTGGTGGTGAGTTGGATCAGGTGGCGGGGGAGGACGCTGGACAGACCCGGTGCACCTAAACGAGGGTGTGCTGGGAACGCCTAGCAGAGGCCCCCGTCCGTGAGATCTTCAACGCACACCTCCGGCAGAGCTTCAACAGCATTCCGAGGGAGACTGAAGATATTAAGTCTGAATGGACCATGTTCAGCATCTCCTGCTGCTGCATTAAGCTGCGGCCGTAAGGTGGTTGGTGCCTGTCGTGGTGGTAACCCCCAAACCAAATGGTGGACACCAGAGGTGAAGGGAGCCACCAAGCTGAAGAAGGAGTCCTATCGGGCTTGGTTAGCCTCTGGGACTTTGGCAGCTGACAGGTACCGACAGGCCAAGCGGAATGCGGGTCGGGCAGTGGCTGAAGCAAAAACTCGGGTGTGGGAGGAGTTCGGAGAGGCCATGGAAAAAGACTTTCGGACTGCCTCGAAGAGATTCTGACAAACCGTCAGGCATCTCAGGAGGGGAAACCGGTGCTCTACCTGCACTGTGTATAGTGCTGTTGGAGCGCTGCTGAATTTGACTGAGAAAATTGTCTGGCGGTGGAAGGAATACTTCAAGGACCTCCTTGATCCCACTGACATGTCTTCCGAGGAGGAAGCAGAGTCTGGGGATGAGGGGGATGACCCGCCAATTTCTGGGGGGGAGGTCACTTAAACAACTCCTTGGTGGCAGAGCCACTGGTGTGGATGAGGTCCGCCTCGAGTTCCTGAAGGCTCTGGATGTTGTACGGCTGTCCTGGTTGAAAAACCTCTACAATGTTGCGTGGAGATCAGGGGCAGTACCCCTGGACTGGCAGACAAGACTGTCAGAAAAATGGGTGGTCCCCATTTTTAAGAAGTGGGACCGGAGGGTGTGTTACAACTACAGGGGGATCACACTCCTCAGCCTCCCTGGGAAAGTCTATGCCAGGGTGCTGGAAATGAGAGTTCATCCGCTAGTCGAACCTCAGATACAGGAGGAGCAATGCGGTTTTCGTCCTGGTCGCAGAACACTGGACCAGCTCTTTATCCTCTCAAGGATACTTGAGGGCGCATGGGAGTTTGCCCAAATAGTCTACCTGTGTTTTGTGGACTTAGAGAAGGCATTCGAACGTGTCCCTCGGGGTGTCCTGTGGGAGGTGCACGCAATAAGTCGGACTCGTTCCCGGTGGGTAATGGGCTCCGCCAGGGCTGCCCTTTGTCACCGATTCTGTTCATAATTTTTATGGACAGGATTTCTAGGCGCAGCCAAGTGGCGGTGGGCTTTCACTTAGGCGGCCTCGGAATCTCATCTCTGTTTTTTGCGGATGATGTGGTTCTGTTGGCTTCATGAATGTAGCCAACAGAACCACTGGAATGGTTCACAGCCGAGTGCGACGCAGCAGGAATGAGGATCAGCACCTCCAAATCTAAGACTAAGGTTCTCAGCCGGAAAAGGGTGGAGTGCCCACTCCGGGTCGGGGATGAGTTCCTGCCCCAAGTGGAGGAGTTTAAGTATCTCAGGTCTTGTTCGCGAGTTATGGGAGAAGGGAGCCGGAGATCGACAGACAGCTTGGTGTTGCGGCTGCAGTGATGCGCACCCTGCAACGGTCCGCCGTGGTGAAGAGAGAGCTGAGCGTAAAAGCGAAGCTCTCAATTTACCGGTCGATCTACGTCACTACCCTCACCTATGGCCACGAGCTGTGGGTAGTGACTGAAAGAACGAGATCGCGGATACAAGCAGCGGAAATGAGTTTCCTCCGACGGGTGGCTGGCCTCTACCTTAGAGATAGGGTGAGAAGTTCAGCCACCCAGGAGGGGCTCAGAGTAGAGCTGCTGCTCCTCCACATCAAAGGAGCCAGCTGAGGTGGTTCAGGCATCTGACAAGGATGCCTCCTGGGCGCCTCCTGGGTGAGGTTTTCCGGGCATGTCCCATCGGGAGGAGGCCCCGGGGCAGACCCAGGACACACTAGAGAGATTATATCTCTCGGCTGGCCTGGGAACGCCTTGGTGTTCCCCCGGATAAGCTAGAGGAGGTGGCTGGGGAGAGAAAGGTCTGGGCTTCTCTGCTTAGGCTGCTGCCCCCGCGACCTGGCCCCGGATAAAGCGGAAGAAGATGGATGGACTACTGATTTAAAGTCTTTAAGATGTGTTTTGACACCAAAGGATTTGATAAAAAAAAAAAAAAGAATGCGGGTTTGAGGCACTTAAACTTTGGCTTCAGCTACTTTTATCTTTTACAGGGGGTGAAGCCAAGTAAACTAGCTGCCTAGTTAGCATGTGTCATATAGACTGGACTTATAAGCACTGGTATGATTAGTGGACAAAGAATAATTAGAAAATCATTTTTGTCCAAAGCTCTACATTTTCATCATAGGAGTTGCTTTTAGAGCCAACCTGGAGTGGCCAATCAAACAAGTACATATTTTGGGCATTTCAGGTTGGCTTATCATTTATTCTGAATAAGTTATGATGCATAATTTGTATGTTTCTGGGACAGTAAATGAAGTTAAAAGAGACCATTAGCATTTTAAGTGATGCTTGTTTGATATTCATACAGATTTTAACAACATTTGTTTCTGAAACAGCTTTGAGCAAGTTTGGAAATCATTTGTGACAATCAAACACTATGTGCTCTACAGTTTCAGAGGGGAAAATACAATCTCCCATCTCATGATGCCCTGGCACAGATTCTACCAGATAATCAGCTGCTTCGCAGCAGAGCAAAGACTGAGCTTCCAGGCACTGCCCAGCTAGACCAGAATACTAAAGCTGAGAGGGCAGACTCTACCGAGAACAAACCTAACATAAACAGCATGTATCAAGTTCCTCATCCACACATGCGGTACGGTGCAAAAATATATGAGAAACAGATTTATTTGACTTATTTCGAAAGTAAATGAAAGACTTAAATTTAGACTACAATTGTGTTCTCATGCTTTAGGCCCCCTCCGCATGACTTTGAGGATGATCCCCACGTAGCAGAGATCTCTGACCTCCAAACAAAGGTGAATAGGCATGACCAATATCTTAACTGTTCAATCAATCAGTGAGGCAATCCTATGTCATATTTAGTTAGCGAACAGTGACACAGAGAGGCCAGTGAAATGAGAAGATGATGAAGCAAACAGTCACAGTTTGGAGATAAAATGAATACATTAACATTTCTCCTTGACTGTAATTGCACTGAAGGAGGATTAAGCTGATGAGGCTTAAAGTGTTCCAATAACATTTTCTTTTCAAATATCTTGCCATTTTCTCCTGTTTTATTTACAGCCAGACTATTATGTCTGCACACTGCCTTAAATTGTCTGTGGGTGTAGATTTTATATGTGCTTAATTTATCAACAAGTATTTTTCAGTGCAAAAGTGCATATTTAAAGTTTAATAGACAATGATTATTAATACTTTACATGTAAAATAATGTGGTTAATAAAATGCAGCCAAATGTGAAATCCTCATGTTTCAGTCGAGCTGTCATACATCTGTCCTGACGTGACTTTATGCATGACATCAGACCTGTTTAATGGCTTTATATCATACAGAATAGAAGGGATCCAGCCAGAGACAGAGATTCCCTTTTATTTTCAACACATAAAAGGACTTTCCAGACTCATCACGGGGAGCTCTCATTCACACACTGCTTTGGGCCCCCAGCAGAGACGACATCTCATCTACAGTCATGATTGTCACCTCGTCCCTGCCCTTTCAATTAGATGCTCAATTTCACCCCTTGTGTCCCATGGGAGACACAACAACACCATCCAAGATTGGAATCCCCTAATCGTCACCCCCCTGCTCATACATACAGCTGGACCTGCCTCTTGTCTCCATTCAATTCTGGCTATTCAACTTGATAGAAGAGCATGTGACAGAACAATGGGTCCTGCATGCTGCTAGACAACATCCAGGGGCCTTGTACAAAGAAATGCTTTGATAAAAAAGCTCTCCTCCCAGACTCATTTTGTCAGCCTTTAAAGAAACAAATTTCTTTAAAGAATTTCCCAGAAATATATATTTTTTGCTCGCTTCTACAGAAATTCAGCTTTCAGAGAGGAACGTGTGTGCATGCATGAGTAAACGACTAAAATTTGTGCAAAATCCCCGGTTAAATTTCCCCTAACAAAACACCTTTACAGGATGGAGTGGTATGCCCTTATGAATTTGAGGAGCCAGAGTTATGAATACATTATACCAAACCTTAACCAATCAATTAGAGGAACATCCAAGTCAATGGATTACATTCATTTATGGCTTGCAGTAATACCCCGTGTCTCATGCTACATGCATATCTGAAAACCAGAAGTTACCAGTTATCCTATTTAAAACCAGTTCAAGCCTGTTCATCCCTTTTGCTGCTATAATTGTTTGTGTGTCTATGGTAATACATCCTGTATTACTCTCTTAAGACATGGGTTTGAGGAGACATCTAGTGGTGGCGCTCACTCATAACCACTAATATCAAATTGTTTACAGGCCAGTGAATTTATTGTTGACACCAGTCAGTGCATGACAGTAAAATGCCACTATAAGCACTAAAAAGAATGGCATTTATTGATCTGACAGGCACTAATAAGGTTCAATGCAAGTAGTAGTAGACCAGTAGGACACAAACAGTGAAAGAGAATTTTTAAAAATATCTATTTTCTGTTACCTACATTGTAGAGGGTAACTTTGCCTCCACACCTAAACAGGAAAACGAGTAAGTCATTGGTTATAGTGGGACTCAACAGGTGGGGGGAATCCTAAGATCTCTGTAGTGGCTCAGTGGGAAAAAGAATTCCAACTCATAACAATTAATGTGAGCGTCAGTAGATTTTCTTAGTGTACACGCTGTGATCAGCTGACCTGCTGCTCTTTGTGGATTTACATAACTGAATTCAACAAGATGTCAGCATTTTCACAAGCTACCATGGGTGATGTCCATCCCCTGACACTATACTGTTTCTTTATACTAGACAGCATAAAGCTGGTATACAGTTAGGATTCAGTGAATTAATCTAAGCATCATCAGTTTAAATGCAAATTCATCTCTGATGCATTTGATGTAACCTTATTCTAACCATAAGAACCACAGCCACTTTGATACAGTCCAACAAGGTGCGTTAATGCAAGCTACCCTGTTTATCCTGGGCAAAATACCCCAAATATTCATGCAACATTTGAATGGCACAAAGTTAGTATAGCTTAGTTTGTTTCACAAAAATGAAAACACATAATCTATCAAAACAAGACATTGCATATAAGCTTTAAATTTGCAGTTCATCAGAGTCACTGAGCACTTCTTACCTTTAAATACAACCTCTCTTCTTCCTCTCACGTCCTGTCTGTCTTCCTCCATCTCTCATTGAATTTATCACGCACGCTTTTCTCTCCCTAGGAAATCCAGACCTTTAGCTAGCGACACACTGTGCGTCAAACTGCACACAAAAAGTTTGCGTGTTTTTGCTGATAGAAACGTTTAATTTGTACTTACCTGCCACTTAACAAAACGTTACTTCCGTTATGCTCGCTCCTCTTCTGTGGCGCTAGCTTGATTCTGAAGTACCGCGAACACAAATTGCGGACACCTGCACTCCTTCCGGCCCACCTATAAGCTATAAATGAACCTTTGAACCGAAAGTAACGAGACTGTTTTGCATATGTAAGGAGTAGAAAATACGCATATTTGTATAAAAATGTAGGTAGTAAAAGTAAAAAGTTGTCTGAAAAATAAATAATCAAATAAAGTACAGATACCTGACAATTCTACTATTTGTACTTGGTTACTTCTTAAGTACTCTACTTAAGTACAGTAACAAAGTATTTGTACTTCATTACTTCTCACCTCTGCTTTTAAGCCACTGAAAATGTTCTAATGTGAGGCACTCTTTCACCATCAGGAGATTGAAAACTATCGCTCAGCAATGTCTAGGATGGCAGAAGACATAATAACACTTAGGACACAGGTGCTGTCTTTGGAGGCAGAAAACAGTCAGCTCCGCAGTGATCTGTCTCTGCAGCAGGACCTTGGACGAGATCTTCTGGCCGACACTGACATTGATGTCATGACCAAGGCTGAAATTGCTGACTGAATAGGTACAAAAGTAATCTATCACTCTAACTTCACTCTCTGGTAGCTTGTGGTTCACGGGGGCATTTAAAAGTAGAGTTTATGTTTTAAAAGTAAAATGGGAGCCAGAACCTTCAGCTTTCAGGCCCCTCTCCTGTGGAACCAGCTCCCAGTTTGAACTCAAGAGATATACACCCTCTCTAATTTTAAGATTAGATTTACAACTTTCCATTTCGCATATATAGCTTATAAGTCTATAGCTTATAGCTGGGGCTGGATCAGGTGACCCTGAACTCTCCCTTAGTTATGCTGCAATAGGCCTAGGCTGCTGGGGGCTTCCCGTGATGCCGTGAATGTTTCTTCTTCACTCACTGGGTGTTTATACATCACTCTGCATTTCATCATTAGTTATTTCCCCTGTCATCAATTTTCCTTCCCAGTGTTGCCCATTACTTCTTCATGGGGGGTTTGTCTGATTGTTGGGATTTTCTCTGCGTTATTGTAGGGTCTTCGCCTTACAATACAAAGTCCCTTGAGGATGTTGTTGTTGTGATTTGACACTTAAATAAATTTAACATTTAAGTTTTACTCAGCTTTATATTATCCACACACCATCATTTAGTCTCAGAGCAAAATTTTAAACTCCTAAGAAGTTAAGAGCAAATAAAGGACTAGGTGCTGATCCACTAAAGTCAGATAATTTACCACCCAGCTAGCTCTCTCTCAGTGCCGTAACAGACTTAAGGTCATTTCTTCGGCAGATGAAGTCATGACATCCAAGGCTGCTCAGCATGCGTTAATCCTTGTGAGTGTCCTTTCCCAGGCAGACTGTCATTTTGTGATAAGGAAGCTTATTCAGGCCATGGACCACGATAAGCTCCGTGTGTACTACAACCCTTATCTCCTGAAGGACAGTTTGTGGCCCTCGGGGAAAGGACGTTCCAGAAGGTCTCTTTGCTAACATCAAAAGCAAAAGGATAGGATTTAACTCCCATCCCTCCGAAAGATCCATTCAAATTCAAAAGTATATTGATGGATCTTTTGATTATTATTGGTCCAAAGCACATGGCATAAAACTGACATGTTATTGAAACTAGTGTGAAATTCGAACTCATTACTTAGATATGCTCAGCGATCGAGTTTTTAAGTGAATGTACAAAAAACACATTCCCTGTAAGTAAGGGATGACAGACAGTTTCTGCAGTTCTGATGATTGTTCTGCTCTTTTTAAGCCACTCTAAAATTCAAGCTCGCCAGTGAGGTGAGCAAGGCCGCCACACAAAGGGACCGCATACAACATCTGCAGAATGAGCTCATCCGGGTTAGAAAACACACCACACACATTATGAATATTTTTAAAAACACGTCTCAGGAAAGTGTCTTTCCATTGATTATATAACTCGTATTGTTTTTTTGTGCAGAAAAATGATAGTGAGCAGGAGCTATTAAAGCTCTGCAGAGTCCTCCAGCAGGAGCAGAAGGATCTGCAGCATCACCAGAGTCACTTGGCAAAGATGGCAACTTTAGAGGCCACAGTGAAACAGCAGGAAGAGGTGAACAGTCTGTTACTAATCTAATTTCATGACAGTGAATATGCTTCTCATGTGACTAGCAGCTTATAATTCGCATGTGGGGATATTTATGTTTGTGCCATCCTTATTTTTAGGTCATAGAAAAAATGGAGAAAGCATTAGATGGAAAGCTCAGAGACAAGAATATTCATCGTGGTGACAAAAGGCTGATGCTAATGGAAAGAGGTAGGTGCACCCAGTGGGAACAATTATGATCACAAAAGCACTGACAATGACTGGAGTGTCTGATCTCCTTTCATGCTGAGAAGATGGCCTTAAAAAGAAGGAAATGAAATCAGCCTTAGCAGCAGAGAACGGCCGTCTCAGAAAAGAGCTGGAAAGGATTCACCAGCTGCCTGCACCACTCAAAACACAGCAGTCAGACCAGGTACTTCTTAAACTCCTTAAATATTGCAAATGACTATGATAGTATCCAAATTTTCCCTCGCAACTCCTAAAAGTGACATTTTTTTTTCTATTTTTACACTCAAGGAGGAATGGAGTTTACGACATAAATTGGAGAGGGCTGAAGCACGAATCCAAACACTGGAAGCTCAGGTTAAGAAAATATAAATAAGATATACTTGGTCTAATTATTTATTTCCTTATAAATATTTTTTTTTCTTCTTTTGCATCTTTAAAGCTGGAGGAGAACGCTAAAGTATGGGGGAGAGAGAAGCAAGAAATGCTGACCAAACTGAGCGAGCACAGGCACGGCTTCATCCGGACATCCACAGCAATCCTTCAAAATGTTCCTTCGGTCAGTCAGGCCTCACCCTTCTCCATATAATTATGGTATGAAGGGATTTAATATTCTCAAATACTGCATGTTACTTCCTACAGCTCCTTATACCAGCAAAGAGGACAGCAGAAGCAAAACCTGTAAAAAGACCTGCAAATGAATTGAACTGTTGATGGGACACAGAGTCTGTGATTTAAAATTTAGATCTAATTCAAATGTGATGATTTAATCTGAAAAAGTGTGTTTAAAATGTAAACCATAGACAATTACATATAAAAACAGATACTTTGTATCAGTTGTATTTTTTTATTCATCATTGGTACATAAATGAAAATTTTTGCCAAGTACAAGTGGAATAAATTTGCACAATGCATTCCTGATTTTTAGTATATTTCACACACATAGTACATGTCCCTTAGTAATCACATTTTTCACTAAGCAATCTACAATATGTATCATTACTTTGTTGTCTAGCTATAGAGATACTGAGGTAAAAACTGAGGTTTTTACCTCAGTATCTCTTTAACTTATTCCTTCCTTCCTGTGTTTTTCTTGCTCTCCCTACAACTCTAAGGTTGGAAGATTTTCATTTGTTGTTCATATTGTGGAGTTTTGTGAAGCCGTTTACAGTTAATTTCATCAAACGCGATGTTACTGACTTGCTTGTACAGGTTTCAGAGTCAATATTATGGGCTTGTCTGGCACGAGAATTAGCTCAAAGGTGCTCTTTACTTCCACATGTTGCTGTTTCTCCACTCTGAAGTTCTCGAGAATCTGCAAAGGTAGCACAGACAGTTTGTATGATGTCAGTGTGCCACATATATATGGAAATACTGCTGATTATTTTCTTTATATCTTACGTGGATAAGAAAGAGTTGCATCTCTGCTTCAGCTATTCTTCGTCCTAAACACTGACGGGGCCCAAAGCCGAAGCCCAGACTTCTGAAGTAGTGGGTCTCGGTCCTCAGCCAGCGAGAGGGCTGATACTGCTCCGGACGAAAAAACACCTTGGGGTGTCTTCCCATAGCATACAGCCCTAATTGGACCAGAGTCTGAATACACATACAGACATATACAGACACAACAACATGCATGACAGTTTGTATGAAAATGGTCAAATACTCAAATATAAATACATCATTTATATGTTTTTGTGCCTCCTACCCCAGCTGGGATGTGATAGTTTTGAATAATTATGTCTTCTGCTATGTATCTTTGCAAGTTCACTGCTACCGGATGCAACCTGAGACACAGAAAGAAAACCACTTTTATAAAAGAAACACAAACTAATGAACTAAGAGAATTGCAAAAGTTCATTCTGATAAAGTGTATCTTTTCTGGTCTTATCTTAAATGTCTTGAACATGTGTTTCAGTCACCTGAGTGTTTCCTTCAGAGCACCTTTGACCAAAGGGATCCGCTTCAGCATCTCCAGCAAGTCTCCCTGACTTTCGGCCCGAGCTGCAGCCACCTCTGCCCTGAGCTCCTCCTGGAGGTTGGGGTGCCTGGCTAATTCATACAACGTCCACAGAAGCGTTATAGAAGTCTGTAACACAACCAGAAGCAGCCTTAAAAATCTGGATAACAGTCACACAGTTCCTCATACTTAAATTTTTTTTTTCTCCTTACTGTATCTACTCCACCCGCCATCAGTTCAGTGACACTGGCTTTGATGTCTTCAATGGACAGCTTGTCCAGCATGAGCAGGCTTGCCAGGACTCCTGGGTATTTCTTTGGAGTGCCTGCATCCTGATGTAGCTTCTTGTAGATGTTCTGGATACAGCGGTCCGCTGATGCAACGAAAGGACAGAAATGAAACAAGAAATTGCACCACAGTAAAAGCAAAAACTGTATTTTGAAATTTCAGAATTAAATTTTCAACCTATGTGTCCCACCGTGGTTGAATATGCCATCCCAGGCCTCCACGTGGTCGCGCCACACCTTTGATCCAGTCTGCTTCAAGAGAGCAGGAGGTATGTACAGCATGGGCGAGGTAGTCTTGAACATAAGGGTGATGCAGTCAATGAAATGCTGAGCTTCTGGGTCAATGTAGTCCAGCATCAAACCCAGACGCTCACCATACAGCACTGAGCTCACCGCTATATTGGACAAAACAAACATGAGATAGAAACAAGTGATGTGTGATTGAGTTTAAAAAAGGCAGGAATAATTAGAATTGAATATTTTAAATAAATGTTAGTCTTACATTCTAATGCATATTTAAAGAGTTCTTGAGAGAGGTCAGTGGTCCACTTGTTCTGGCCAGTTCGCTTGATCTTCTTGTGAACTCTGGCCACAAAATCCTGGCCCACTTCATCCAGCAAAGGCACAAAGTTTTCCAGCATCTTCAAGGAAATCACCTCCTTGTTGAGAATCACACGGTTTGATCTCCAGTCTTCTCCATTCCTGTGTGACAATCAGATTTGTAATTATTTTAAAGTATTTAGCTAACACTGGTAATGCTTACTGAAGAGACTGGTTTTGTCAAAGTGTCTGAATAGTGGAAGAGTTGGAAGAGGACAGTAACAGGACGTACTTAAGAAGAACTCCATATTTGCGATTTCTGTAATCTCTGTATGATGTCCATGGTTCAACCTTCAGCCTTTTAGGATAATGGCCCTCTGCTTTGAAGAGGATGGCAGCATCCTTGGGGTTGATGATATTTACACTTTCATAAGAACCTATTTTTTCTCTGCCATACAGAAAACAAGAAAAGAAATTGTGAGATGAACATTTGACCTTGGAAATTGTAGGTTACAGGTTTGTTTTTTTGTTTTCTTAAAACCCATCACGTTTTGGTCAGCCATGTGCAGTAATTTTTTCATTTTATGTAGAACGAATCAAACAGCCTGGACTCCTTTACCTGTAAATAGGTCCAAAAGTGTTGAAGTTCTGCAACGTGAGGCGGTGAAGATTTCTGAAGCCATCCAACTTCCAGAAATTGTACAAGTTAGCCCAGCCATTCTTCCACAGTCCAGGAACTTCATTGAAAGGCCTGACGACGCTGCTGCTTTCCGAGCATGCCTGTCTGATCATCGGCATGCTGCTGCTGCAGCGCACACCTGTTGCTGTAAGCTCCTCTGCCCAGCACAGCGGCAGCGTCACAGGGCTACGCCAAACACTCCACTTGGCCATCTGAACAACAAAAAATGCTCACTCTGCTCCACCTTCAGCAACTACTCTGGCTCTGCCAAGGACACCTGGTGCAAAAAGGGAGGCGAGAGGCTGGTCTATAGAGTCGGCCCCCCTTTCTGCCCTGATCAAGGCTTTCTAGTTGAACCTCACAGAATAGACCAAAGAACTGATTATGACAGCTCTGCCGCATTACTGAAGCTTTTATCTAGTTTCACAGCTCTTTTTATAATCATGTTTCAAACAGTGTTGCATAAAATAACCTTCAGAAAGCACGTTATCTTTGTAAACAAGCATTTACTTGGAATTTGTGAGAAATTATAAGAATATTACAGAAATTCAGTCACAGCATACATGAAAAACACAGTTTATAGTTAAAATTAAAGATTTAATAAATTAATTAAAATGTACTATAGTTGATGTTTCTTAAGTAGCTTTATGAGTTCTTCCAGCTTCATGGCTGTTTTAATGTCTCCCTGGACTTTAAGTCTGCCACTTGTAAAAGCAGCTATTGGTCGCAGTTCACCCTGAAACATGTCCAGAAGGTCACAGTCACTCATATTCAGGGTTACATCTGGTTCTCGACACAAGGACCCTTCCCCAGCTGCACCGCTACCTAAAGTACAAAGAGAAATAGACAGATTTCATTTTTTTTATGTTTTCGTACACACATTTAGCGCCAAGTAAAAATTCCATAATCATGACATTTATCACCTTGGCTCAGATCCACATAGTAACGGCGCTGTTGTCCATCTCCTGAGCTGATGTCAAACTGATAACAGGCCCCAACCTGGCGGACCAAAGACTCAGAGAGGAGCAGCTTGACTTTGCTGAGCAGCTCTTCAACACAACCTGGTGTGGCAGTGACAGACTCGGCAGCACTGCTGAGCTCATCCGTAAATGCTATGCTGTCCTCTGAAGAAAGAGGTGAAGATTACAGCACTAATTATGGAAAAGATGCAAGAAGATTTTTTAAGTGTTCTGTCTTACCCTGCTGAGGCCGTGATGTGGCACCGTGGCTCAGAAAGTGCATGGCCAACTGCTGAATGGGGCCAGTGAGGCCTTCAAGTCCAGGTGCAGAGGGCATAATCAGGGGGGCAGAGGGGCTGTCCTCTGGGGCTTTCAGTAGAGAACCAAGGGTAAGCTCTACTCTATCCACCTCCAGCCCCCAAGGACGAGTCATCTCGTTTATGTCCATCTGTAAACATGAAGCATGAATGTAAACATGAACTGATACAGCAAAAGAAATCAGCACAGAGTAGCTAAAGCGTGTCCTCACCCCAAGATATTCCCCTAATTTCACTCTCTCAGTTTGAATCTCCCTGACGGTCTTCTTGGCCAGGCTGTGGGTCAAAGCCTTCTGTGCCGTCATTCTGGTGGAAGCATTGAGATCCTGGACTGACACCACTGACAAGACTGGGTTCCAGATCCTGAACTGGATGTCTGCTCCCACTGACAACACACCACCATCCCGAGTAGTCACCTATAACAGCACAGTGTACTGACAGCTGAACTTACATGAAGCCAAACTGGCAAACGAATTAGTACATAAGCATCTCCTCTTAAATAAATAACATTCACAGCTCCTAAGAGGAATGGCTTTGCAAAAATCTGAAGCTCAATTGAATATAAATTATGCCATCAACTTGAAGTTTGAATTGTTTTTGTCTTTTTTTTAAGTGTATTAAAGGTAAGAATGACAGGCTAAGCCATATGAGAAGGAAAAAATTATCTCCAGCACACACAAAATAAATTTCATGGAACTGAAGTTACTGCTTTTAAAACATTTTTAAATAGTAAATGATGCGTATAAGATGTGTTTTACCAGTATCAGAATTCAAAAGTGTTGTGTTACAGTGTGGCAAGAGCAGAAAAATCAGCTGATCTTATGCAATCAGAAACCAGGAAACAACGGCACACAGATCATGTATTTCATCCTATGCTAACCTCTCCTGTGGCTTAAGGATAAAAAGATATAATGTAACACTTCTTTAGCTATTAATTATCATGTACTGTACATGTATATGGGCAGAGTGGATCTCATCCAAAAGACTATCAAAACCATGTTTAACAAACATGCTGAAACATCTTTTTATTTATCTTTTTAAATGCCACAGGCCAGCTATACCAATAATAGCATGTCTGGCAGTTTACCTGGCAAGGGGGGATGTTGAAAGCACGGGTGCGCAGATCTACTTTCTGCCACTGATCAATGAGAGGCAGCACAAGGACGATACCAGGGCCCTTTGGAGGACATATTCGACCGAGACGAAACACTACTATCCTCTGGTAGTTTGGCACAGTCTGAATTGGAAAAAAAAAAACATTGTTTATTCTCAACAAGTGAGTGGAGATGCTATGGGTGCAATTTTAAGCCAAACTTACTTTCAGTACAAACCATCCCGTTATTGGAAAGGTTAAAAAGGTGCAGATGTAGACCAGGGAGATGACAACTAGGTTGCAGATCCACGACAACCATCCCTGGGAGGTGTCTAAAAGGGAAGAAACCCCAAGAAGGGGTTATTTTCATTACTGATGGTCAAGTTAAGTCACTCGCACCAGAGCTATGCAGTGTACAAAGTGTGCTAGTATGCTAAAGTATATGAAATATAGGAACAAATGACTAAAGTCATATCGTGGGCTGTCTGATGATTCCCACCTCTAATATATGAGACATTTCATTATATTCTTTGTGTATTTTGATATAACTTATGTTGACGAAAAAGAAGTTAAGTGTCTGTCTTACTTTCTCTTTGAAGTGAATAACAATCGTACCCTAAACCACAAATTATGTCCCCCTAAACCAGCTCGTGTTAACTAGTGTCCTACCTGTGAAGTCGTTTTCAGTAACATTGGGGATGTAGTCAAACGAAAGGCCTTTGTGGTAGTTGTTAGAGTCCACAAACAGACCAGGAGTCCTCGGAGTGCTGAAGTCCCTTTGAGGGAGCAGGCGATACGAGTTTTTAAACATTGGTAATTTGAAATAATTGCTATCGCCTAATTAATGCACCTTCATACTGTTTATCGGGCACCGTGCAAATGTCAGCGCGCCAAAAACTTTGTTTTCATACACTTTTACTTTAGCTCACTATCCTGATGCGCTTCCGTGTTTTTGTTTTGCTACGCCTCTGCTTCTTCCTCTTCTGCCACGGAGGCTGTCAAATAGCCTTTAGGCGCATTAGCGCCGTCCTCTGGATTGTGGGCGATAATCCCGATAAACCCACAAGTGAAAACATATATTCAATAAAAACATTATTAAATAATTAATTAAATAAATTCATTTTGCAATTTTGCAGGTCTTCTGCAATTTGGGTCCCTCACATTCTAAAGGTAGGTGAAGCCCCTCCTCTCATTAGGTTCAAGGTTGAAATGTAGCCTGACACGCTCCTCGACATGTGCAAAAATGGGGGTGGGGGGTAGATGCATTACACTGCATGTTTATAATCCATCTGTTAAAGTAACATGGACATATTAAAAGTACTCCACTATATGTTCGAGTCACAGTTTTTTGTCTTGACCCCAAAGCCTATTTTTATGCACTATACATTTTCCTTATGAATTAAATGTTATCTCTTTTATTTTGAAGGTACTATGCACAATATTAACATAATGATAATAATAAGAAAAATGAACAAATATACTGCACTGCCTCACCCCTATATTACTCATTTGTACAAATCAACTTTTAAATTATGTATCTGAAGTAGTGTTCTAAACAAATGTATGATATGATATGCATACATATATATGATATGATATGTATGCATGAGAATGTGATGCTCTGTTTGCTCTCGTACAAAACGTGGCCTACCACAGAGCTGTTGCACCTGTGGATATAATTATCTTTTACCCAGTATAAATATGGTTTTCTCTTTCTGTGTCATACTTTTAATATTTTTCAGACCATCTAGAACAACCTGATACATTTAATACAATTCAACAAAGAAAATGATGGTCACAAAACAGTTGGAAGATAAACCTATCAGAGCTCTTTGGTTTCTGTTTCAAACATGTGTTATACATGTTCTTCTCAAAAGATGAATACTTTTTATGCTGAATTCTATATTTTATAGTGTTTATTGCATTATTTATTTACTCTATTTGAATCAAATAGAAAAAAAAATCCCAGAAATCATTATACTTGACAATACAACTTCATATTTATAGACATTTAAAACATTTAAAAACATGTTTGCTGGCATGTACTGTTATTTCGCTTGTTACTCAGTACGCTGAATGATTAAGTCTAGCTGTAAGCTTCACAAGACGACTTTGTGGTTGTAACTTAACAGAAAAATGTGCTTTAATAGAATGCCATAACCAGAAGTTGCCTTTGTCTTGAGGAAAAAAAGCACAGTTTCACATAAATGTCTCTGATCCATTCATGACTGTGTTTTTCAAACAGTAATATGTCAAAATATCTTTTGTCATAAAGGCTTTTTTGCATTAAACATGAAAGAAGTCATCAGCAGAATGCATGAATTACACAGTCACACAGCTTGCAGGAAGTTTTCCTCCGTGTGCTTAGTTTTTGAACATGTCACACAGCAGCTTCTCCATGGGTGTGCTGCCAATGGTCCTCTGAAAGAACAGCTTAGCGATCTTCTCTGAATTCACAAAGCGGAGGGAAGGCAGCAGAAGAATTAATCTCCCAAACCTTGTTGGACAAAAACAAAAAGAGTGCGAGCTAAATGTTTCTGTGGGGGGGAGAGATTTGACATTCTCCAGCTGTTATTATGTTTGAAGATTTTGTGGTATTTTGTTAGAAAAGAAAGTGCAGTTACCTGGCACCCTGGTTGGGATACACTGAATGGATGTGCTGACCCAGCAGCACCTGTGACTGGGCCTGCAGATTCTCCACCTGTTCTGGATCTTTAAGGTTGCGTACCTCTGCGTGGGAGATTCAAACAGCAGACATCGGTTTGGTGATCCAGAAATCAGTGACTACCATCGCTGCATCAGTGATTCCTTACCTGGCTTAAACAGCACAATGGCCTTCAGACAGGCAAATTCTGTCGGGTCAACAGTCAGGGCTTTAAAGCGACTAAAGACTTCTTCTAAGATCTGCAGGTCAGCAGTAAGAAGGTTGATATTGGCTTGCTGTGGGGTAGAAAGGTCTGGCAGAGACAAAAGAGGACAGCTGTCCATGGGCAGAGACCACTGGATGGCACACAGGAGGAACATCTCACTCCAAGCTTCTTCAAGAAGAATCACCTGAGGATTTCACAGAAATGTTGAGCATCTCATTAGTCTCACACACTATCCATATATGTTAAAAAAAAAAACATTTTAAGATGCAAATACACAAAGAAAAAATATCTGTCTACAGGCCTCACCTGGTCACGAAATGGCAAGTGAGCAAACACAGGCAGATTTTTTGCCCACTTGACTGACATGAAGAGGAGTCGTGCCGATGTCTCATACACATTCTCTGGACAGCTGGAGGTATAAGGGGACAAACGGCTGTCGAAGGGAGTGAGGTCCCTCTCTGAATTTGTTGTCACATCAATATTTTCCTCCACTGTGTAGCAGAAAAAGAGACATAGGCATTACAATCCAAATATCCCACACCGTAAAGTCAAATCAAAAAGTCTGTTTTCAAAATATTTTTACTCATTTCAAGACAAATAGGTTTACACCTCTTTCTTCCAAGTTATTTTACCTCTTTCATTTGATCTTACCGTCCTCTGGCTCCAGTTTTGCACAGGTCTCTGCAGTCAGCAGGCTGACCATAAAGCGGTGGTTGTTACTTATGTTGCTGCAAAGTTTTACTGTGGCAGAAATTGGAGCTGACGACGTGACCAAAGGCCTGGAGATGACTGCTGAGTAGGTGTCAGAGGGGCTGAGCGCTTGCGTGGTGACCAGGTGCTCCTTTTTGGTTTCGACATTTATAGAGTCCGGACTGACGTGAGCTGTGCTTCGAGGCTGTCGCTCATTCTGCACAGCTGCCAAAACAAAGCACAGGAAAAGCTACACCATCTCACAGTGAGGCTTTAGGTATTTCATATCAATACGCACAGATAATATCTACAAGGTCTGCTTTTTCTGAGTTTCTCACCATCTTTGTTCATGCCAGCCTGGAGGCACTTCTTTAATCGACAAGCTTGGCACTGGTTTCGATGCGCTTTGTCAACAGGGCACCTGCCATTTCCAGCCTGACACCTATGAAATAAAGACACAGATGGAGTTCAAATGCACTTCCTTAATTGTCATATGATTGTTTTCCTGTTATGTACAGCTGCCTTTCACAGAGCCACTTGCCCACCTATAGACGAGTCTTCTCCTCACACTGCGCTTGAAGAAGCCGCTGCAGCCGTTACAGGCAAAGATGCCATAGTGTTTGCCACTGCTTGAGTCAGAGCAAACTTTACAAAGCAGGCCTTGGCCAAACGATTTACGCAGACCTTTTTCTGTAGAGAATAGATAGTAGAAATACTTAAAATAATTTCAGATTCTTTTGAGCACCAACGCTATTTTAACTACAGACTGATGTAAAATTAGCTCACTCTTTTACGCATTTTGAGCTTTGTGTCAGATTCTGTGTGTAAATCTATGTATTTAAAACTTTGTGAGCATTAATTATGAGTCTAGTCTGCTGTACTGAGAAGCCTTTAACAATCATCATCTAAGCTTTCTAAAATCTTGCACATTTGTAGTAATTTGTAAGTATTGGCTCACCTGATTGAGCTCCGTCTGTGCTCTGTTGCGTGAAGTCCTTCAAGGTGTCCGATGAAAACATGTTCATCTTTGAAATCTGCTCCTCCATCCTTACTGAAAGACATATAAACATAAGATGACTTCCTGTTTTGCATGAACTGTTTTCTGTGATAAAGTACTGGCCACAATTTTCCCAAAAACATGCTCATCAAAAGTTTTTTCTTTACACTACCTCACAGAAAGCTTCAGGGAAGCTCCTTAAAGAATAAGCCTTGTTGAGTGATCTGGATACAGTGCTGATGTTCTTGTACTGCTTAAATCTGATGAAGGTGGGGTCAAGGGAGATACAACTCGCCGTCTTCTTTCTTTCTCTCTCTCCAGAATGAGTGTGAGAGCTTGAGTCGTCTGGAGGAAAACAAGGAGATTAGCACTGGGCGCTGTGTAAGCAAATGCTGATTTGTCATCCTCTTAATCTTTACCGTCTATAAGGGTAAATCAATCAGTCACACCACTTACAGGCACTAAGTATATTCATTCCTCTTTCCTCTCTCGCTCCTTCTTTCTGTCTCTCTCTGGTTATTTTGTTAGTTGTGGTTCCTAGAATATTTAAAAGTAGGATGGGAGGCAGAGTCTTTAGCTTTCAGGTCCCTCTTCTATGGAACCAGCTCCCAGTTTGAATTTGGGAGACAGTCACCCAAGATTAGGCTTAAAACATTCCTTTTTGACAAAGCAGGGCTGGAACAGGTGATCCTGAATCCACTCTTAGTTATGCTGCAATAGGCCTAGGCTGCTGGGGGTGTCCCATGATGCACTGAGTGTTTCTACAGCACTCGACATCTAATCATTAGTTATTGTTTATTTCCAATTTAAAGTGCATTGAGGGGACTGCTCTTGTGATTTGGCACTATATAAAAAACAGAATTTTCTCTTAGATTGTTTTCTTCCCATCCTGTTTTGTTCTGTTCTGCTGTGAACGATGTTCCCACATTACTATAATTAGTCTGGCTGTATCGTGCCAAATGATATTACAAGACAGCAACTTTTTCTCCCTAAAAACATCAGTGTTGGTTTATTTGCTCATGTGTTCAGAGATGCAGTTTAGCCTTATGGCACTACAGTTCTGCGCTGCAAGGATTGTATGAATGTCACTGTAAGGATGATTTGCAGAAGAAATTTCGTGCTAGCAACAGCCAACAGGCAAACTATTATATTAGTGCTCATTAGCAGCAGACTGTCTTGTTTTGCTTTGTTTTATACCAGAATTAAGATGTTCCTTCTGTGCCATATTGGCTCTGTCAATGACATTACAACCTCAAGAGAAGATAGCCACCCCAAATTAGCAAAAGAGCTTAACCTTCAATGAAATGTGATCTCCTTCTGGGTGAGGGGTCACGAAAGAGCATAATGAGAAGAAAAAGAATTAGCACAAAGATTGAAAGAGCAGCAAAGGGTTGAACCTTAATTCCATTTTACTGCCATATGGTGGCTTTTCTCTGAAGCCCCCATCTGCCTAATTGAGTGATGCAACTTATTTTTAAGAAAATTTGAACTAGATTAACTCAAATGAATCCTTTCTTGCCTTGAATGGCTTTATGGAAATTCTCATCTCTCAAAAATCTAAAGAAATCTGCACACTATTTTCTGTATTGAATATTGCATATAGCTGACCACATATAACACCATAACAAAGACACTAATACTAATGATTCCTACAGTCTCCATAGACTGAATTATATAATGTCAGTCACTCTTGAATTTAAGAGACCAACATAGCATTGAAAACAGAGCTCTTTTTGTTGCCCTAAACTGGTGTATAAATGGATTAAGCATGGGTCGTCTTCAAATTATGGTTGTGCACATGGGGCCACGTAAACCCAGAACCTATAACACTCACAGGTTTGACACGCTGTGGTAGCTTGTGAAATTATATGAAAAGACTAAATGATAATTACAAAACCTTTTGTCAGTTATGTTACCATCAGCTTACGAGAGAATGAACAACTAAATAAACCTTTTTTCTACAAAAGGCAAAAAAAAAAAATTCTTAAAAAATTTTTTCAAACTGATTCTAACCAGAATAAAATAAAATCAGGAGAAGAGCCCACGCTGCCCATCAGGGTTTGAAGGGAGGGAGACAGGACATTAGAAGGGAAAGACTGGTAAGGAAGTTGTACCGGCAAACAAAATTAAGTTGGAGGTGACTGCCTGGGTCAGAAAGAGCTGTCAGATGTCCTTGATGAAAAATGGCATCAAGCTCATATGATAGGAGGGGTGATTCGTTTGGATTCTTTGGTGGTGATGAAGTGGGAACTTTTTGAGTGTCAGTGACCTTCAACTCTGACTCTGTTTGGACAATGACTGAAAGACACAAGAAATATTTAGAAAGAGCTTAGTATAAGTGCATAAGTAAAATATATTTTAAAAATAGTTTTCATGACAAACCAGAGACTTCCTGAGTGGTATGTGAATCGCTTGTTTTATACTATATTGGTAGTTATATATCAGATGTTTTCCTACTACAGGCCTCATCCATACAAGTGGGTTTTTTTTTTATTACTTAAGCACTTTTAACCTGGCATTCACACACTCTGGTGGATGCATCAGGGAGACCGGATGGATGGCTGAGTGGATATTTTTATTCATTTGTCATCACTATTACTCTCTTTGATATTTTTATTTTGTTCTCCTTTATTGCTGCTATTTTCTTTGTTTCCCACTTTTATTTAAATCCACCCAACTTTCTGTGCTGGTGAAGGCAAATGTAGCATTTGATGTAATAAATAAGGCTTTGAAAGTCCATACATTCTGGACACCTTAATTTAGCACATTAGCATTTACACTTCACACTTGGTGACAGTATAAAGTTACAGTGAAAACGACCTCTGAGGAGATTCATAAGTCAGAAATACATATTTAAGTATGGCAACCTGGACACCCACATCAGATTTTGTAGCACGTGTGTTCCTCACATGTCAGGGTGAGATGATTATTTTGTTCTTAACACTAGGAACTACACATGTTAAGTCCTTTTTAGCTCAGTTTTTTGAGGGGTTGACTCTCTTCCGCACAGTTAAGATGCTGCAGCCATCAGCAAGCTCCTGCTTTGAGTCTTTTATCTGCCAGGAATAACTGTCACGTTTCTTCCCTGCCCAGCCCTGTGATTGTTGTGCAGACACGGCACAATCTTTAGCAGCATGCTGCCATGAGCTGTTTAGATGATTATGTATTTAGTGGAAACATTTATGAGGACAGCGCCGGTCATGTGATTGGACACGCGTCACCAGTAAAACCTTGGCTCTGTTGTTTGCAGATCAAACAGATCAGTTGCTCATTACTTTAACCCTCAAATGCATGGGTCATTTCAAATGCCTTGCATTCATTTAAGGGTCAGGAATGGCATTATCTTATATCGCATATCTACATTTTGTGCATATTAAAGACTTATTATTGTAGTGAGGTGCATTGCATAAAAACTATGTGCCCTGCAAAAAACAAGGAAGGCATAATTTTATTGTCCTTCGCAGGATGCCCTTGAATGCTAGTTCACAAGTCTTTGCATCAATCTAAGCAGCTTTTTGATATAATCTCCTTGAATGTCAGCAGTTGTCAAAGAGTGAGATTAACTTTTAAAGTTATAGTGGTTCTCTACAGGATCCTCAAATTTGCCAAATCATAAAATAAATGACCATTCTTTATTTGGATTAGGATTTTTATTCATTTAAACTTGAACTTTTTCGAGATTAAAGTAATTAAAGTTTAAAATAGTAATAAGTTACAGTTTTGTACCAACTTATATCTAAACTTAACCACCTCAAATATATAGAAAATAAAGCACACTAACCCTAACCCTGACAGGCTAATGATATTGTTCCCCATATATTAACATATGCACAAGCTTTGATTACACAGAACTCAGCATGTCTGTGTGATTCTAAATGGCCCCAGTGATAGGTTAACCGAGCTTGCTTGCTTAAGCTTTGTTGTGTTTGGTTCAGCATTTCCTGGGGACCCCCCTCCCCCAACTCCACCCCAATCAGATGAATTACAAGGAGTGAGGTGTCAGCACTAAGGATAGGGATTGGCCCTCCTTGCCATCTGCTACCATTGCTTTAATCCACGCAATGACAAAATCAGCTATCTTGGCCCACATCAGAGTAAAGTCAACTCTATTCAACAGATGCTCGCTGACAGCTACTGTGAAATCTGTGTTTCTGCTGACAAATTAATCTTATTTGGTTGGATCAGTTGACTATTTCCCAGAAATGTCAAAATAAGCCAGGGATAAGTGATTTACTTAACAAAGCCCACAGTGCTCAAGTAAAAGTCCAGCACACAAAAATAATAGGTTAAACTGCAATGACAGTAAAGACTTATAAAAAGGAAGCAGCCGATAGAAGTCATGTATATACACTGACACTCACAACAGCATCCTAAAATGATTTAAAGCAGGGCCATTCACATAGTTCAATGCCTTTATTTTATTTTTTAACATAGTCATTCCCTAGGTGGTCTGTAGAGGGAGACACACACCACTAGACTGTGTTACAAAAGTGAACCAACTAAGTAAGACCAAATGATGAATCAGAGTTGCTGTATGACCCACTGGAACATTTATGGGCTTACACATTACAGTTCACTTACAATAATAAGGGTCATGACCACTGTTACTTCAGAAGCAGTCTGGATTTCTGTGTAAAAACACAAACAGCCAGGGAGAATTGAAAGTGTCTCTTTGTGCAAGAGCAGTGCTGCACCAATGTTCTGAGCCTTATATAGACTCTCTTATGGCATCTTAGGGCATTGCAGCATTTTTGCACTGCTTTTGTAGCAACACAGTGGCACAGTTGTTAGGATTGTTGCTTCGCAGCAAGGTCCTGGGTTTAAATCTGACCAAAGCGTTTCTTTGTTGAGTTTGCATGGTCTCTCTATTTCTGGGTTCTTTCCAGCTACTCTGGCTTCCTCCCACAGTCCAAAAATGTAAAGTTAAGGTTAATTTGTGATTCTAAATTGCTCATAATAGTGTGAATTTGCGTGTGAAAGGCTGTCTGTCTGTCTGTCTCTGTTAGCTGTGCGACAGACTTGTGACCTGTCCAGGGTGTACTATCTCTTGCCCTGTGGTAGCCTGAATTGGAGAAGTGGAATGATGGGTAATTTTATTTTTTATATGGCATCAAAGTAAAGCTGAAAGTTGTAAACTGGTCTCAGGTGGACTGTTTTGCTCAGATTGGTCTGTTATATAGTGTTGGACTTGGGTAAGGGACAGCCTTTATGCTTTTGAAAGGATGCTTATCTGTTTTATAAGCTTTATAATTAGGCCAGACACAGTCATGTGTCTTTTGTCTAGTTATGCTGCTACAGGAACCTGTCTATGCATTTTACCACTGTGACACATTATTCCCTTTGTGTCTCCCACCTCTGTACCTTTGTGCTTACATATCTGTGGTTTCTGGCCCAACAGCCTCCCAAGTGTCTATTCATCACTGCACACTTCTTTTCACTCTGCTCTCTTCACTTCCAATCAACCTTTACAGACAGACGGCCACCCATCTGGATAAGACGTCCACCCATTTGGAATAAGCACTTAGTCACCGTTAGGTGGCTAAGTGTTTATTCCAGGATGGTTGGCAAACCTAGGAAAAGGGTTGCTGTTTTAATAATTCCTCCAAATAAACCCGAGATTATTTTCATTGGCTAGTAAACGGTGGTGGTTTTTCTGTTTATTTTTTAAATAAACAGTGATAGTAATGATATTGATATGATAGTGGTTAAAAGAGTCATTGAGGCTATTATAAAACCATTTACATACATCTGTAATTTATCATTTCAAACTGGTCGATTTCCAGACAGAATGAAAATAGCAAAAGTTATACCTCTATACAAATCTGGAAACAAACACCATTTCACAAACTACAGGCCTGTCTCTTTACTACCTCAATTCTCAAAAGTTCTTGAAAAACTGTTTAAAAACAGACTGGAAAAATTTATAGATAAACATAAACTACTCACTGAGAGTCAGTACGGATTCAGATCAAGCAGATCAACATCATCGGCACTATTAGATTCAATAGAATACATCACAAATTCCATAGACAAAAAGCAATATGTGGCTGGGTTATTCATAGACTTGACAAAGGCATTTGACACTATAGATCATGATATATTAATAAGAAAACTGGAACGTTATGGTGTCAGAGGGGTAGTTTTAGATTGGGTCCGGAGTTATTTAAGTGACAGAAAGCAGTTTGTGAAAATAAATGGTGGTTGCTCCTTATGTATGGACATTGCTTGTGGTGTACCCCAAGGGTCAGTTTTGGGTCCAAAATTCTTCAACTTGTACATTAACGACATCTGTAAAGTGTCCAAAGTATTAAAAATGGTTCTCTTTGCTGACGATACAAACATTTTTTGCTCTGGTGATGATCTGCAGAATTTATTGGAGGATATGACTAATTAAATAAGTAAAGTGAAGTTCTGGCTTGATAAAAACAAATTATCATTAAATTTGAATAAATCTAAACTTATGTTATTTGGAAATAGTAGTTTAAATACAAATGCAAAGATTCAAATAAATGGTGTTGATATTGAAAGAGTCAGTGAAAATAAATTTCTGGGGGTAATAATAGATGAAAAACTTAACTGGAGAGCTCACGTAAGATATATTAATTCCAAAGTATCACGAAGCATTGCAGTACTAAACAAGGCAAAACAGGTATTCGACAGAACATCACTTCATATTCTCTACTGTTCACTGGTTTCACCATACTTAAGCTATTGTGCAGAGGTCTGGGGCAATAACTATAAAACCACATTACATTCACTTTTTACTCTTCAAAAGAAAGCAATTCGAATCATCCACAATGCAGGTTATAGGGAACATACAAACTCACAATTTTTGCAGTCTGAAATATTGAAAATTGACGATATAGTGAAATTCCAAACAGCACAAATTCTATTCAAAGCAAAAAATAAAGAACTGCCAGGTAATATTCAGAGTATGTTTTTTTTGAAAGAAGGAAGTTATAATTTAAGGGGTTTTTGTAACTTCAAAACAATGAAGGTACGTACTACAAGAAAAGGCTTTTGTGTTTCTGTTCAAGGAGTGAAACTATGGAACAAACTGAATATGGAATTAAAGCAATGTCCAAACATAAAACTGTTCAAAAAGAGTTATAAAAATATGATCTTCTCGATCTATAAAGAAAAGGAAAATATTTAAATTAAGTGAATGTCTCTATTTAAAAACAAACAAACAAAAAATTCATGATGTGATATTATAGTATATAGTATATCAGAAATCTGTTCACTATTTTTATTACAAATTATATCAGTAAGGAAGCTGACTAAATATTCACTGATAATTTATGGGACAGGGGTGGGATTAAATAAGTGTATACTTCTTCCCACTCCCTTTCAACATGTAAATTAATCAGAATGTTTTTTTGTATGTAATTTGTATAGTATATTTTTTTTCTCTCATTTCTTTTCTAAATGTACTTGTATATTGTTCACATGTTGAAATAAATTACCAATCAATCAATCAATCAATAGTATGTGCAGGGGTCTGTGTCCAATATCAGCAAGTTTTGGAGGAAACTCTTCCTTCCACAGAATTTTGTCTTCTTTTTTGGGTTGCTTCCTGGGGGTGGTGTGCAGTTAGTTTCATTTGTAACATTAATCTAGTTATAAAATAGGGTTCTAAGTTTAAATCAGTTGCCTAGGATGAGACGATCATGTGTTCTATACCTGAGACAAACTGTTGTCTCTGGTATTATTCTAATAATAATTAAAAAACCATCTTGATGCTCAATCATCCAGGTATAGAAATCCCACAAAGTTGATTCTGTTCACCTGGACGTAGCGTTTTTCAGACAAAACGTTTCTCCCACTAAAAATGCTACATCCAGATGGATTTTAATTTTGATAAAAGTCTACACAGCAATGTGACTTTATCATAATTGTATTACATTTGAATGGAAAAGAGAGCAAGCTACATCATACTGGCGTGTGCCTTTTAAACTCAAACACAACTGATTTGTATATTTTGTAATCATCTCATATAATGTAGGTAAACTTTCACATTTATTACATATGATCACTACATGATATAAATGTATCAAATCAAATGTAAAATTAAAAAACAGCAGTCGCAATACAAAGAGGAAAATCCCTGAGAAAGCACAAGTGTATATTGGACTTAAAAGCAGAGAAAATTTCATTCCATTTTTTTTTAAAATTACTTCCAGTTACACCTCAGAAGTTAATCGATTCAAATGCTCAAAAATGCCACACGGTCCATTATAATCAAACACCTTGGTACTCGTGTTTGCAGTGTCCAACAAAGAGAGGCTCTGCCTGGATACCCCGCCTGCAAACGAAGTGAAACAGAAGCATCGGTGTATATTAAGCAGACCTCATAAAAAAAGAGTGCGGCGATGTGTTGAGGTATGCCATGTGCGTTATCAGAAAAGCTAAAGTACCTCAGGAGTTCGCAACGAAAGTCCTGCAATCGAGGAAACGCCTTGTCCACGTCAGAGGTCTGCTTCTCATCGCTCCACAGTCTCTCTGCGGCAGCACTTGCCCTTGGCCTGTGATTTTGGATTCATCCGGTCATTATTTTGATTAATCTCATGGGCTGCACATTCTACTTAGGTTCTCTAGTTTGATCATTTCAGGGATCTTTTCAATCTCTTACCAAAGACGTGGGGTCAGATTAGTGGCATCTACATATTCCCCCCACATGCAAACTTCACCCCCTATCACCAGCTTCTTCTGTTCCTCGGTACCTGTGAAAAAGATGTGGATTTTTTTTCTTGAATAACATGTTATACTTTAGAATTGGCTATTTACAGTTCAATGTTATCACACCACTTCAAGTCAAACTTGTCAAGTCAGAGTTTTAATGGGTCTTACTAATAAGAAATCTCTACTGATAGCTCCCACCACCAGAGAAGCACCATGGACAGCACATAAGTGAGCAAGGTTGTATTATTTTGTTATATTACTTGGCCAACACACACCAGAAAAGTTCAGAGGCTGCACGGTATAGTAGTTGCGCCAGTCCTGGCCATAGGAAATGTGGTTGATGTACCAAGGTGCAGCGAGCAGGACCCTGTAGCCAGCTTTGGTGATAGCGCTGAGTTCTGCCGCATAAGAAGCGGGGAGGCCCTTCCAGATGTGCAGCACTGTGTCCTTAGGAATCTGAGAAGGGTAACAACAACAACTGTCTTGCTCCTTGTGTGTTATATTGCCCAAGTTTTTTTTTGTATGTTGAATCCAGTTGATTAGTATGTTTGTATTAAATACTTTATCATTCAGAAAAGTCACATATTTAAAAAAAGCCACAGTTCAAAGAATTTCTAATCCTCAGAGCACAAGCCAGAGCACAAAGTTACTCATCTAGTGCACATTCATGTCTGGAAAAATGCCCAGTCTGGACAATCCCCATGTAGCCAACATTTGGCAACCAGGGTTGAACTTTCCTTGAGCCATTATTCCTAAGCATGTGCACAAGATGAAAGTGAAAGACGTTGGCAAGAATTTTCTTTTCTTTCTGGGAAAGCATCAAGCTCAACTTCTGCAGAATCCCAAAACTGCCTCTGATGACAAAGCATACAGTCTAGGCTGTTAAACGAATTATCTCACCAGCATATTATCCTCACATTACTACCAACAAACTGTGCTCAATACAGCCTCTGTCCACGGAGAATTGTTAAACTGAACTGCTGCATTTATTCTTTTTAACATGTTATCTCCCTTGACATTATTTGAAAAACCTCAACAACATCTGTATAATGTTTTTACAATTTCCCATCTTTCTCAGTACTTGCAAAGATACATTTATCTTTGCTTTTATAACCTAAAATTAAGACAAAGTCTGTTAACTTGCTCATTCTGTCCCTTAAAGAGTTTTTTCATATATTTATATAATGACAATAAAGAAAACTGTGCTGAATTGAGTGACCATTATGACCATGGCCCCTTAGAAAATTATAAAAAAAAAAGTTTGTGAGGAATTTAGGTGTGATTTTTTACAGTAATTTAACATTCGATAAACAGATAAATAATGTGATCAAGACCAGCTTCTTTCACCTCCGCTTACTTGCAAAGGTGAAGCCATTTCTCTGCTTCAGAGACTTTGAGTAAGCAACTTATTGGCCGACTACAGCTGGTTCAAAATGCCGCGGCAAGGCTACTGACTGGCAAGCAGAAGCGAGAGCACATATCCCCTATACTCACCTCGCTACACTGGATGCCAGTAAGTTTTCGAATTGATTTTAAGATCTTGACACTTGTTTTTAAAACATTGCACGAACTAGCTCCTATATATCTTTCTGATCTTTTAAATTGCTATACTCCAGTGAGATCTATGAGGTCTGCGGACCAAATGCTTCTAGTTGTTCCTAGGTCTAGATTAAAACACAGAGGAGATCGGGCTTTTTCTGTGACTGCTCCGAAACTGTGGAATAAACTGCCTTTACATATCAGGACCTCTCCAACACTGGATACTTTTAAAACTCATTTAAAGACCCATTTTTACTCTTTGGCTTTTAATTCTGTATGAGTCTGTCATTCTTTTATTCTTATTATTGTCTTATCTTTTATTTTACTTTCCTTTTAAATGTTATCTGATTATTTTATTGTACAATACTTTGGTCAACAGTTGTTGTTTTTAAAAGTGCTATATAAATAAAATTGATTTGATTTGAATTCGAATTTCCAGCAGTTTTGTGTATAAAAACAATGGTTTTTAAATGGCTTGGAGAACCAAACATAAACAGTATCTGTAACTTTCTTCTGCTAAGCTTGTCTGATGGAAGCAGCTGTGGAATCTCTAATGGGCTACCAGCAGATTAGGTCAGGAGCAAGCATGTGGTTATGCTTTCAAGACCTTTTTTTAAAAAATAAAAAAAATCTGGAATATTTAGTAAGACACCATTATGCATATGCTTAACTCTTTGATTATCTCCCAGATAAACAAAGAGTCAATTGCTGGGTTTTTGCTTTGGCAAAGCAGCTGGCAGTAGCAGGACTTTTATATGTGTGTTCAGCAGTAAGCAGCATCACAACAATCACATCTCTCTGTAGCTGTGTCCAAGTTCTTTACACACCAAGTTATATTATTATTATTATTTGTTCATACCTGAAAAAAAAAAGATTTCAGGTACAGTCTTGGGACACAGAACAGCCTTAGTAACACTGATGTATAAACTGGTATAAACACTTTGTACACCATGTAAATAGTCCCCAAATTGTAGCTATCCATAGATATATATTTTACGTAAAACCATGTTTTATCTGTTGATTAATATCAGACAAACAAACACACACACACACACACACACACACACACACACACACACACACACACACACACACACACACACACACACACACACACACACACACACAGCAGCTTGAAAATCTTTAACTCTGCACAGCACACAGTTTTCATATTCTGACCCTTGAAGGCGAGGGGCCACACAGTGTAGTAGCGGGCCCAGTTGTGTGTAGGTCCGGGCTGGTCCAGATACCATGGAGAGGCTAGAATTACCCTGAGCCCTGCTTTAACCACCCTGCGTACTTCACACAGGTAACAGCCCTCTCTCCATACCTCCACCACTGATAGAGAAGTGTGCTGTAACACAAGGCTTTGGGCTCTCAGACAGATAAACAGAAAGCATGATATACATAGACTGTATATAAATAATGGACACAGCTAGGTGTCTTTACTGTTGCTCTCTTGCTGTTTTAACGAGTATCACGTTGGGCATCAGTAAGGCTTAAAACTGGCAACTGAAACTAAACACAAGCTTTCTTTTTGCACTCAAGTGACTCGCCCCCTTCAGGACACTAGAAAGAATGCCGATTTCAGGCACTGTGCATTGGCTGTGTTTTTTCAGACCTCTCACGTCCATTGTTTGCATACAGTCCATGGTGAAAGATCTGGGCCCTGTGCTTCGTACGTCGCTTACTACATCCAAGATCAAATGAAACATCCAAGACCAAATCATCGCGCTAACTCTGAGCTCGCTATTCCGGTTCCCCGAACACACCTGTTGTTGATGATTAGTACAGCTGGATGAAGTAATGTGAGATCACTGGGTGGCCCAACAGGGGCTACGCATCGATAGTAGAAACATTGATCGGCAACCCGCTGATTGGTCGGCGAAAATGTCGAAGGAGCGCGCTCGGTATTTTTCGGCAGCAGAGCAAGAACTCTTGAGTGAGGGATTTCAGGAGTTTCAGAGTTTAATTAAAACGCAAGGGAACACTGCAAAGGCTGCAAAAGCAAGGAGAGAGGGCTGGCAGAAAGTTGCTGACAAATTAAACTCGTAAGTAATTTAATAATAACAATAATAATGGAGTGGATTGATATAGCGCTTTTCAAGGCACCCAAAGCGCTTTACAATGCCACTATTCAGTCACTCTCACATTCACACACTGGTGGAGGCAGCTACGGTTGTAGCCACAGCTGCCCTGGGGCAGACTGACAGAAGCCAGGCTGCCATATTGCGCCATCGGCCCCTCTGGCCAACACCAGTAGGCGGTAGGGTAGATTTATCATATCACACCATATTATCCAATATTATATTACATTATATTATATTATAATATGTTATATTATATCCCCTTTCACATTAGAGCCACAACAGGACCCACTAGAACATGGGAACAAGTAAAAGTGAAATATAAGAATATTCTACAGAATGGTAATATTTATCACTTATATTGCTTGTCGTCTCTTGGAAAGAGACCCTGGAATACTCTGTTTGTTTGTTCATAACAGCAACCAAGAAAAGGGCAGAGCAAAAAAAAAAGACAGGTGGTGGTCCTGCACCCCCTCGTCAACAAGTTGGTTAAGTGAATAATACCCTCACGGGAAAATCGATATCTCTCTATGAGCACACTGTCGCGCTGAGCTAAAGGATCCTGTCTGTCCCGCAATATACGCTGAATTCTGAGGACTCTCCTTATCAATCTTGCACCTTCCGCAATGGGTTGCTCGCGTAAACGGACAGGATATGACTGCGACAGACTTCCCAAATCCACCTTCGCTTTTATAGCCGTGGTCTCTCATCTTGATTACACGAAGTAATTTACAATTACTGAAATATGAATTACATCTGTAATAATCACATACATGTAATAGAATGTTAATAGTACATTTCCCTTTTTTAGGAAATGACCTGTATGTATCTGTGTGAAATCAATAAAAGGATCAAGTGCTGCATTATCTTTAGTTACATTGATGTTATTTATTTATGGTGAAACAGTGGTGGAATATCGCTGTTGCTTTCGTATGAATGACGCGGACATACCTGCGTGGCCGCGATCTAATCCTGTTTACATAAAGTAAACCTGCTCCCCAGCAGGTTTACGCTTACGGCTCTGTTGCTATGACAGCAAGTCCCGGATGGGCTTCGGGGAACCGAACGATCCAGGATCACGCGAAATCGTCAACAATCTCATCCAGCTAACTCACTTAGCGAGGTACGAAGAACAGGCCCCAGATCAGAACAGAACAGATGGATGTTGTCAACAAACTGTTTTAAACTGCTGGTTAGTTGGCTCAAACCACTAAACCTGCAGAGTGTAAAATTACATTTGTATCAAATGTATCTGAAGAACTTCTTAATAGAGGATTTTATTTTTTCCACAATTAGCCAGTTCTGTTTTAATGTGACAATTTCCATCCTGTACTCATCTGCAGAGCTAATAGCAACTGAGCCAACAGTGTCACAACAACTACAAAAATAACTGGTGCATTTTTATAGAATATGCATGGATCCTGTAGATACTTGAACACACTCTAAAATATCTATAATTAATAATCCAAGAACAAAACTGTAAAGACACAGGACTATGCAAAAATGTTGAGCCACTCCTCATTCCTTCATATTTTGCTTCCAAGGAGCAATACTTTGTTGTAATTTTTCAGGGGTTGTCTTGTACAATAGTTCTCCAGGCTGGTTTTTTTTGGGCATTGGCTGCTTTAGCACTCGATTTCAGTCCAATCCTTGTACCCAAGGATTTCTTTTCGGCCATTTAACACTTACCAATGAATTATTCATGCATAGAAACACACCCAAGGGATGAACTAGCAAAGAATTTTACATTGTATCTTTAGACACTTTGTCATTAGCAGCAAGATTAGCAAGAATTTTGATCCAGCATGCAATACCATCTGTAAAGCGTCTGATTGGCAACAGCTTCATTTTTTAGCTTGACAATGACCACAAACACTGCCAATGCGGGACAACAAAAATGAAGAGCTTTGAATGTCCTTCAAATCTGGAGAACTATTCCTGAAGACTACTTAAAGAAATTACCAGAAAGCTTGCCTAAGTGCAGGAACATTTATATACAGAACTGCACTTATTTCTTATCTTCTTAGCAGAATATAAATAAATTATGGGTGGCTTTTGCACAGTACTGCCCTGGTAAAATATTATAAAATTCATTGAAATTCACTTTTTTTTTTAATTTCAAATTTGTACTTGTTAAATTTGTGTGAATGTGTGTGTGAATGGGTGAATGACTGAATGTAGTGTGAAGCACTTTGGGGTCCTTAGGGACTAGAAAAGCGCTATACAAATGCAGGCCGTTTACCGTTTACCGTTTAAAATCAACATCATGCACTTCCAACCACATCCTCTAAAAACCACAAACGCAGGAAATGTACATTTTTTATATCATGAAATATAAGTGTTTCGGTGGGGCGTACTTACTCGTTCATGATAGTCAAAAACATCCTGCCACACAATGGATGTTCTGTTGAGAGCTACAGTGATGTTCACAATGCTAAAAAAAGATAAGCACATGAATGCATCAGTTGGTGTATTTTGCAGAACCATCTACATTGTATTTTCCCTTTTACAACCTACTTCTCCATGTAGTAAGCTTCCAGTTTGGTGAAGTCTGCTCCAAATCCCATTTTCAGCATGAATGCTCGGACATCAGGGTTGGATTTCCTACAAAAAAAAATGTGTTCATTGTTTATGTAAAATTTTCATAAACTCTCTTTTATTTAATTATCAAAAATCAGAAAAACTTATTCGAAATTGTTAACAATCAGCCGACGTGTAAATGATAGTTACATTTTAACCTACCAGCAGGAAAAGTTAACCTCATCTCCTCCTAAGTGGATATAGGAATCAGGAAACACCGAAGACACTTCCTTAAATAGTGTTGCCATGAACTTGTACGTGGAGGGCAATATTGGATTAACAGGACCAAAAGTACCAGAAGGGCTGCTCCCACTGTAGCAGGGAGTCAACAGGTCAGACTGGCCTGAGAAATAATTGTAAATAATTAATTTGACTCAGTCATATCCTTCAAATACATTTTTTTGCATTTTCTATCGAGAGCAGACAATTTGTTCCACTGATGTAACCACATAAGCAGTAAGTCAGCCTTCACTACATATTATATTGCCATTTATAGTCTTGACTTGCAGATTTGGCAGAAATTATTCCTACTGAGCCTTAACTGGACATCATGCCAAGTACTTTTTCTTCTATAGATCAAAATGCTGAAATCATTTGGACTAAACTGTTTATTGTTAATGTCACTTACTGGATGTTGGGAGTTTAACTGAATTTTTACCTTTTCCCCAAGACTGAGTGTGGCCTGGTGAATCAAACTCAGGAAGGACTCTTATTCCCCGCATTCTGGCAAATGAGATCACCCTTCCTACATCTGACTGCGTGTAGATGTGAGTCATCGGATGGAAAGCCCCCTGAATAAGAGCCAGAAGTCGCTGTTCAGAGTGGATGCTATTTTTCAGCCATTTCCTATCTCATGAGTCTATATGCATTAAACTTACTTAGATTTCTGGGATAAAATAGCCAAGAACACCTTAGAAAATTAGGATATTTTTTGCAAGGCAAATTGTAATGAATGTGCATAGTTACAGTGAGGATCATATGATAGGACTTACGTAAGTGCCTCAAGGAAGAATATCAACAAACCTTAGCAGACAGGTCCGGAAAGGTGCGGCTCTGATAAGGGAAGGAGGGGTCATCGACAATGTGCCAATGAAACACATTGAACTTACTGAAGGCCATCGCATCCTAACAGAAAACATGTATGTCAATACAGCTTATAATAAATACAGTGACTCAAACAGAAGGCTGAAGTTTCGATTGTGTCATCTGATTATTACCAGGGTTTTTAAAATGGCCTGCACTGGTAAATAATGACGTGAAGTGTCCAATAAAATCCCTCTGAACTGAAAGCGGGGGAAGTCTTTAATCTCAGTCTTGTTCACATAATACTAAATTAAAAACAAACAGAAAAAAGGGAAAAATATTAATTATGCACATATTTGAAACGTGATTACTCCAGAGGCCTTGTTGTTAGTTTGTGCATTAGGAAAAACTGCGACTTACTGAGCCAAAATCCTCTTGATAAACCAACTGACTGAAGGTTTCCAGACCTGTGCTTAAACAGAGGGTGTACAGTACATAATCAGCAATTTGTTATACATGATAGATGAGGTTGACAAAATGTTGGAATTTCCCTACTTTATAATCCACATGCAGTAGGCCTACTTGAAATTCTACTGAGTAAAACTATAAAGAAGGTGTCTGTGTGTGCCACATGAAGTGTTGCATCAGTTGAGTCACATGAGTTAAACAAAACTGGAAATACATAGCACAACCTGACAGGCTACTTACTGAATATAAGATAAGATAAGATAAGATAAGATAACTCTTTATTGTCATTGCACAGTCATACATAGTACAGTAGTACAATGAAATTGGAAAAAACTGTCCTACGTCGGCACTACATATAACACAACACGACACGATATGACACATCACAACGTAACAAACAACACAACACAGTATATTAACTTAGTATAAAAAAGAAGAATAAGTGTATGTGTATTGCACACTGTTATTATTGCACATTAATTATTATTGCACCTTGTTATAAATATAAATATTATTGTTATCGTTTTAAACATTGTTACCTCCCCCTAAAAAGTCCAGGGAGGTATCCAGTCAGGTCAGCTATTTACATTGATCAGGGCTATTGCCCTGTTGTAAAAGCTGTCCTTGAGTCTATTTGTTCGGGACCTCAGCAGCCTGAACCTCCTGCCAGATGGCAGCAGCTTAAACACCCGGTGTCCTGGGTGTGTGCAGTCCCGTAGGATGCTGCGTGCCCTCTTGAGACAGCGAGTGCTGTACAGGTCCTTCAGGGAGGGAAGAGGATGTCCAATGATTTTTTGGGCCATGTTGATGACCCTCTGGAGTGCCTTTCTGTGTGCTGTGGTGCAGCTGGAGAACCACACACCGATGCAATATGTCAGCACACTTTCAATGGAGCAGCGGTAGAAGACGGTCAGCAGCTCCTTCTTCAGGTCCATTTTTCTGAGGATTCTCAGAAAGTGGAGACGCTGTTGGGCCTTCTTTAAGACCGCAGAGGTGTTAGAGCTCCATTGGAGGTCTGTGTCTATGTGCACACCCAGAAACTTGAAACTGGAGACCCTTTCCACGCACTCCCCGTTGATGCTGACAGGCTGCAGCTCAGACTTCCTCCTTCTGAAGTCAACTACCAGTTCTTTTGTTTTGGTGGTATTGAGGTCCAGGTTGTTATCTGCACACCAATCTGACAGCCTCTGAACTTCAGCTCTGTACGCCGTCTCATCTCCCCCTGAGATGAGCCCCACCACAGTGGTATCATCTGCAAACTTGATGACTGTGTTGTCTGGGTGGGAACTAACACAGTCATGTGTGTACAGAGTGTACAGTAGGGGACTCAGTACACAGCCTTGTGGAGAGCCGGTGTTGAGGCTGAGGGCTGAGGAAAGATGAGGCCCCACTCTAACTCTCTGTACACGGTCTGAGAGGAAGTCTCTGATCCAGCGGCAGGTGGTGGAAGGAAGTCCAATTTCCAGCAGTTTATCTATTAGTCTGTCCGGGAGTATCGTATTGAAAGCAGAGCTAAAGTCAACAAAGAGCAGCCTGGCGTAACGGCCCTGCACTTCCAGGTGAGAGATGGTGGTGTGGAGCGTTGTAGCAATGGAATATGTAGTAGAACAAGAAATCTGCTACAACTCATCAAGCTTTGACATACTTTGCCAGCTTAAGAATCAGAATCAGAATCAGAATACTTTATTAATCCCGAAGGAAATTAGGGATGGTTAACATGTTTGTTTAATTACCAATGCTCTTCAGATATATTTTACATATGCTATAATCACCTCTTAGAGCACCCCACACAGTTTCTGCCTTCAGAGATGCTTGTCCAGCAGAGACGCTCAGAGTGTCTGGAACACAAACAGGAGAAATTATGATATTTTGTCAATCTCTATATAGTATTATGGTGGTTAAATTCATTACAAAACAGTGTTACTTGCTCTAATCAATGGGCATCAGCGGGTTGTACTTACATTGCTCAGAAGAGTCTTCATCTGGGTAGCTGTCGCAATCATCGCGGCCGACACTTACTTGGACAGTAAATGGTTTATCCACACTGAATCGCAGAAAACCGTAACCTGGTGGTGATAAATATTAAACCATTACCACAGTATTTGCAGAAGTAAACTTGCACTTTAAGCACATTACACACTGATTTTTGTTCCCTAGGAGCTGTGGTTCTTGTGTTTGTTTCTGAAAAGACAAAAACGAAGCTGTGCTACTCTCGTCCATTGTTATTGTGAGGTTATTTTCAGTTGGTATGCCCGTGCTGGCTGACTGATGACCTGTTGTCTGTACAATGACCATTGATCTGTTTTAAAAGCCAGCATGACAAACAACATTGAAGCCACGTGAGCACTTTGCTCTGTTTATTGTGCGTTTACAATCATGTTTTAAACGTGTTATAATGCCAAACCATCTACTAATAGTGTCCAGATTAGACTTTCACAAAAAGTTAGTTTTTATAGGCTATTTCATATCCTTAATGTTTTTCGAATATCTAAACAGTCTGACTGAACAACTACAACGTTCAAGTTCAGCAAGACTTTAAATCTTACTTCGTTTTTGCATTTTAAGAATTTCACCTCACTATAAAACCTACCAGATGAGTAGTCTGGAAAAATAAGAGAAAAGTATCTCTTAAATGCTTCATCCAGAACAGAGCAGCCCTCCTGTGCAGCTGATTGACTTCCGTAAGTAAAGTAGAAAGCCTGGGGATTCAGAGGGTATCGCTCCGGTGAGGAGGTAATAGATTGCGGTAAAGGCCATACTCCCTCAACTGAGTGCAGCCCAAGCTGGAGGAAAATAAAAAACACCAAATTATAGCTGGGAAAAGTGTATCGTCCAGACGTTACTACAGACATGACTTCCCTCGCTCTTCACTAGCGCGAACTGCACCGTCAAAACGATACCTGTCATGTGCTTAGATGAATGCAATCACATGACTGCGGCAGCGAGTTAATAAGTCGAGTTCGTCTTCCGGAAAATATAAGTAAACATTATTTTTATTTAAACATTATTTCATTTGGTAAGACCTGGACCAAGGTCGCTGTAGTTTAAATAAATTGTAAATTTACAGGAAATGCTTTCAGTTTTAGTTGATATGTATATATATATATAGTCTTTTATATATATATAAATATATAAAAGACTGGTTTAAGGCAGCATGTACAGTGGGACGTACTCACACAACTGACTTAACAAAGTGTTTGCAAATGTGTCATGCAATGTGCTGCCTGAACCGCAGAATCTGACCCGGATATATATAAGCATCCCTTTAAAATATAAGTAAACGTAAGTTATTTTAAGTCATTGTAAACTTTAATTAAGAAGTACTCTACTACTCGAATTAATTTTAGCGATCCATTTATTCAATTCAATTCAATTTTATTTATATAGCCAAATCAATTTATTAAATGAAATGTATTAAATGAAAAGTAAAGGGAAATGACCGAACTCACTCACGAAACTCATTCAACAGGTAATTCAACAGAATGTTAAAAATGATGATAATTTTAAAAAAAAATACAGATTTTTTTTTTTAAAGACCGAACTATTATAACTCTGTTTTGGTATATAAAACACACACAAACACACACACACACACACACACACACACACACACATGCAATCACTGCTTAAAATTATAAACAACTCACGTTATATCTTTTTTCTGTTACTAGCCTTCATTTATGAGAACGAAAGTATTTTCCGTTTGCATTTGATGTGACTCTTCAATTATAAATGAAAATTTTCCAAATTCGTACTTATTTGAATTAGTTGTTGTTGTTGTTTTTTTTTATAAACATTTAGGTTAAAGCAAAAGTTTGTTATATTAAATGTTTTTACATCCGTTCTTGCCCTGCTTGTCTGACGTAAGGCAGTCGTCAGTTGGTGACGCTGTGTCTCTTTGTTGGCTTAGCAGCAGCGGCGACGTTTTGTTGTTATTTTCGCCGCAGCTGAAAAACGGGCTCGGATCAACGTTTCATACGCTATAGACCTTTAGGTGTGCTTGTCACTTGCTGATAACCGCGCTAGGAATGGACTCAGACGAGGGTTATAACTATGAATACGACGAAGACGAGGAGGAATGTAGCGAGGACAGCAATGAAGAGGAACCCGACGACGACACCCTGGAGCTCGGGGAGGTGGAGTTGGTCGATCCCGTGGTGGCCGGCGGGGAGCGAGATGAGTGCGGTGAGACTGGCGGAGGAGGCCACGGCCCGGGCGAGGAAGAGGAGGAAGACTACCGTTTCGAAGTTTTGACTGCCGAGCAGATCCTCCAGCATATGGTCGAGTGTATTAGGGAGGTCAACGAGGTCATCCAGGTAGGTATTTTGGTATGACAGCATCAGGAAAGATCGGGGTCCTAGCGTAAAAACAGGCCGTGGATATTAGCTAAACCATTAGCCTTCCAGTAGTATACTTGTTATAGTTGACAGTTTGAGAACAATGATGAGATTTATAGAAAACTAAACTTACATATATATAAGATAATTGCACTATGGAACTTGGTAGTTAAAATGAAGACATGAAAATTTTTCTTATATATGTGAAGGTAAAAATTTCCATTAGGACTTTTCATCCAGGAAGTAGTCCCATCCCTAAGTTGGCAGCAACGCTTGCTAAGCTAATGTTAGCTCGCTGGCTACATAGCATCTTACAGCAAAAGCTCTAGACCAGGATGGTGTTGAGTGCCAGCTCCTGCTAGACGACAGATAGTGTGCGTTGAGATGTTAACTGAAACTTGGGTTTTCAGAAATTTTGCATTTCTAAAGCTAAACCTTGCGTTTAGTGTTATTTTAACGTTGGACCCAAAGGCTTGGCCAGCGATAAGTTAGCAAGTGGGATGCTAGCTTAGTTACGCTTATGTAAAAGAACGGGTTATGATAATTTCATTTTTTACCAATAACATAAAAAGTTAAATTTTGCGATAGCTTTCAATGAAATTTATGAAGAAACGGGGGGAAGTTCTTCGCTTTAAGCTAGCGTTAACCTGGGCCTCCATTTCCTTTCACAGAGCTTCACTTGAGCTCAGAATAAAATGGAAAATGATCTTGATAACTCAGCATCCAGTTTGGTATCTGAGAAAATGCGTTGGAGTTTTATGTTGATTTCTATATAAACAAGCCTAAAAACTAAAATTGGCCAATAATGATACATATTATTTTTCTACCCTACGGCCGCATGGCAGTTTCTTGTCTACAGCAAAAATGAGTAACACGGTGATTTTTATCCCCGTTAAATATTGTTTATGTTTAATTATTAAATTTTCAGGGTTTTGCAGCACCAACAAATGCCTTTAAAGTTAATCCATACATAGATCTTCTGATATGACGTTTGTAGAATATGCTTCAAAAAGCCAGTACTTTATTAACATGCATTGGCTTCATAGTGGTCAAGTTTACATCAACTTTAGTCATCGGTACTGAGAAGTACTACTAATCTTTTGACCAACCCATTCATATCAACGTGGTTAGATAAATTAGAAGAACATTTTGCAGTGGAACCACAAAGAATAACAGCTAAAGGAAGTGTAAAATTGAATCAGTGCCCTTATAAACGATACCATCATCATTGTTGTATGTTTTGCATATCTGTTTTAGGGTGTGTTAGTGTTAGCTAGGTGTACATAATACAGTCAGAACATACTAAATATGTTGTCAGTCCTTTCCAATGTTATGATTTTTGTTATCTCAAGGTGTATCCTGACTTTATTATTCCGCCAAGGTGAGCACCAAAGTAGAGATATACAAGCAGGGCTGTTTTTCTGGGCCAATGAACAGTCCATTACAGGGTTAGGTGGGATTTGGTACAAACCTGGACCACTTTCTTTGAAATTGTAAAATGGGCATTGGGCTAGGGAGACAATACACTAATTTTTGTTCACTTCTTTATATTTGACAAGTGAGATGCCACATATGTGCAACATATACATGTGGTCTCCTAAATCTCACAGATATTTTCCAAACAACTAATTATTATGTGTTATATGGGTAGTTTGAGGGTATAGCTTTCCCCATTTTTAAAGAGCAGTTTGTAACTTGGGTTAAACACTAATTTAGTACCTTACAGTAATTTCACATTAGAATACAGAGTTATTCTAATCCCTGAACTATAGTAAATGGAGTATAATAAGAAATATTTGTATTAACAGGTACATGGAGAGAGGTTCCTCATCATCCCTAGTGCTTTCCCTAAACTGTACAGCCTTGGCACTGGACATAGTCCATTTTATGCTACTGTTACACCATCATCCACATTTTCAGATAGTTTGTGAGATACCTGTTACACATTTAGAATACAACAAACAAATTATGTGTATACTACCTGTTTCTGAACCTGACACGCTTTATAATTCCAAAGTATTTTCAGAATGATGGTGTAAGCCAGTGGTTTTCCTGGTTCTGAAAGGCCTTTGTGGGGAGTGACATGGCCAAAAGCATGACTGGTCCATTTACCGACAAGGGTGTGAGTTAGCATTACTTTATTTGGAAGAAATGTAAAGTGTTTCTGGACGGCTCCTAAAAATGATATAGTTCTTGGGTGGGTAAGAACACATTTAGCAACATAATTCCATCAGATATGGAGGTGATTTTGCAAGGATTCATCTGGTGGGTGAATCCTTGCATCCTTTCTTTACCCAACTTAAACCACTTTCCTATCAATGTGTAGGCTTCAGTAACCTAGAAATTGTATTTTTATTTTATTTCCCCCCAGGCAAAAGATCTACAAAAACAGTACTTTTATAGGTGTTTATACATCTATGGCTCTCTAACTGCAATTTGGACGGAAAGTCCTTATATTAAGCCACAAATGGGACTGGGTATATATGATCAAGCATGATGATTAAATCCATTTTGTAGGGTATTTATTAGTTTGAGTCATCAGAAATCACAATTGTCACATCAGTGGGACATAAGTGCCACATTTGGCTTCATCCAGTGTAATATGCATACAGACTTCTAAAGACTAAAACTTTTTGTTTATTTAAAAAATAAAAACTGTCTCAGTTGTGTCATCTTTAACAGCTACTGTGGTTATAAGAAAGGAATACATGCCTGAGTGTGCTTCATTGAATAGCTGTAATGAATACAAACTTTTCTAAATATATTGTCTATTATTATGGCCTTAGATTGTGATGATTTAATTTTGTGATAACTTGTAAAGCTGTAGTTGCTTTGTGTTGTATTTAGTGTAATGGGCAGCTGTTTTTATGTCCATTCACTGATGTACATGGGTGAACAGCAAGATCAAATATGAGAACTTGCTTATGTTTTCTAACCCTATTTCTAATGTGCAAAATAGTTTAATGTCCTGCCATAGAATATATTACCTTTACCTTCCTAATTCAATACTTATCTTTAATCAGGCTTTAAAAGCTGAAAAGGCCTGAAAGCCCTTACAACCGTTGGACCCTCTAGCTCATTGAAACTACCGGTAGTAGAAGTTGCAAGTAAAAATCAAAAATGTTTCTCACAAACTATTTCTTGTTCCTTTAGAATCCTGCAACAATAACACGCATTCTTCTCAGTCACTTCAACTGGGATAAAGAAAAGCTCATGGAAAGGTAAGAAATTCTGAATTACATTCTTGGCCATTTTTAACTTCCTGACAAGTGTCAACCAAAAGGTTCATAGCAGAGCGTATCTAAAAGCTTATTTTATTTCAATCTATTCAGGTATTTTGATGGTAATCTGGACAAGCTTTTCTCTGAGTGTCATGTCATTAACCCGAGTAAGAAGCCCCGAATACGTCCTCCAATCAACACTAGATCATCGGCACAGGACATGCCATGTCAGATCTGCTATCTGAACTTCCCCAACTCTGTGAGTCACATAATGACACTAACATGGAGCTCCACTATCTTAATGTGTTGTCAGGCAATTTAATGCACACTTTAACTTTTGTAATGCAAGTGGAGAAACAACAGGAGAGCATCATCAGAGGCAGGGACATTGTAATCCTGTTTTGTTACAAATGGGGAAACCTGTTTTATTTTTTATATTTTAAAGACTAGTTAAAAGCTTTGCTAAAAGTCATTTAACATAACAAAAGGTGGTTACAACAGCTAAGAAAATAAATTGCTAGGATTTCTGTTTCTTATACATGTTATAAGATAAGATAAGATAAGATAACCTTTATTAGTCCCACACGTGGGAAATTTGTTTTGTCACAGCAGGAAGTGGACAGTGCAAAAGTTATGACGCAAAAATTAGAATACAATAAGAATAAATACAGTACACAGCTGTACAGAATAGAATAAAATAATATACTATATACTGTAGAATAAAATAAAATAAAAATATACAATAAGATAAAAATAGAATACGAATGCTATATACAACTGAGTAAAAATACAACGATGCCAGAAAAGATTATTGCACTTAGTGTTATTTCACATGTGTGGATGTGTGTGTTTGTTCAGTTAAAGTCTTTGTTGTGGAGTCTGACAGCAGTGGGGAGGAAAGACCTGCGAAATCTCTCCGTCCCACACCGTGGGTGCCGCAGTCTCCCACTGAAGGAGCTGCTTATAAGATCTTTATAAACAGATACAAACTTATCCCCCCCCCATACAATAGCATTTTTTTTTTCAGCCACATTTATTCAGTAATAGCTCCTCCCCATGAACAACCTTGGATTTGGTGACTCTGTCATCAGGCCAGAGTGACATTAAAAATACAAGGGGGGAAAAACAAATTACATTTTTACATCTCTCTGATCAAAGCTATACATAAGGACTCAGTAGCTGTTTTATAAAAACTGTCCTCCAATAACAATATTAATAAAAGAATTGTTCTTTGAATATAAAGCTGTTCAATAACATAAATGTCACTTGTCTATTACATTTCTTTTGTTGAATGGATTCTAAAAAATTCCCAACAACATATTGTATGCCAAATTTATTTTATACCAGTTATGCCAGGCACTGCTTTATTTAATGCAGTGCACATTGCAGTCTTCTCAAAACAGAGGTGCTTGGTGTTTTTAAAAAATTGGTAAAGGAACCTACTGGGTGGAAAGGGTTTAATGTTAAGGTGAAAATGGATCCGTAAATAAAAGGCACACATCATCATGTTTAGTTCTTCAGTTAAGATGATGTGATGTCAGAACTATGGATTACCATAACTGTCTGAATTTAGAATATTATCATTTGGAGCACACATTTCAGTGTTATTTCAATCAGGTTGTTAAAACAGTGTAAAATCCAGGTGATGTTTTTCTTAGAATGGTTTTCACTGGCCTCTGAAGGCTTTTCCTACTTGGTTACTAATTTTTTCATACCTTGTGTGTTTCATTCCAAATTATAAACTATCTGCTTTTTGTTGATACTGTTTGTTTAACAGTATTTTACAGGCCTGGAGTGTGGACACAAGTTCTGCATGCAGTGTTGGGGAGATTATCTGACGACCAAAATAATTGAAGAAGGAATGGGACAGGTATCTACTTCAAAATTTTAAGATTTATTTAGAATAGAACTTGTGACTTTTCTGCAACAAGTGGCAATGTCCGTTTTCTCTTAATCAACAGTAAGAGGGCACCAAGAGTCCTCAGCAGTTCTCGTCTACCTTCTCGCTTACCAGCCTATGTGCAGATACAGATACTAGTAGCCACTATCCAACCAGTATAATTTACAGATCAACTCATTTGATATTAGGATTGGATATCAGTGTAATCCTAACTCAAAAAGCTGAACTGTGTATCCATGACAGTGGGATAGTGTGTTCAGTTCAACGCTGTTGTTCTTTGTTTGTTACACCATGCGTCAGCACCTCTGCTTGGAAGTATTTCATGTCTGCAACATCAACATTTCTTTCTTTGTATCTTTGCAATAATTTGAATTGTTCATGTTAGTTTAAGAATTTCAGACGCTCCCATGATGAGTCGTTTGGTCTTCTTGCTCTTTTGCAATTTTACAGTACTTTGAAAAACTGTGACGAGTTCTACGTTAGCTATTCTATTCAGTCATTGACACGCATCCATACACTCCTTTTAATTTATACATTTAGCGCATTTAACTTGCAGATAGACCTTCAAAGAATGACACAGTGGCTGTAATTTTGGGGGTTTCATTGTCTTCACTTGACATTTAGACAGAGTTTGTGTTCTTGTAACTGTCACAGGGCAAGCCTAAAAAAGTTAAATCAGAAAGGGCAGCTGCTCTTCCTCTTCTTTACCACTGTGATCCAACAAAACAAATTGCAGAGGGTGCTATTTGATACCGCCTTTACTATTTCAAAAGGTGGTTCTCTAATTATCTACCTTCTGTGTTTCCTTTACAGACCATTTCTTGCCCTGCTCATAGCTGTGACATTTTGGTTGATGACAACACAGTCATGTGAGTATCTGTGCATATATTTTTTATGTTGTTACATATTGGGCATTGTTCAATGAATAGCATAAGAAGTAAAATATATGCCAGAAGAATTTAAAATAAATAAAAGATGAGAAACAACATTACTGGTCATAGACTGCATATACAGGTGAAACGTAATCGCCATAACATCATCGAAGTCCCATTGTGAAGCTGAGTGTATTCACCATCATTATCTTAGCTTTTTGAAACCAGATGTCACCAGGGTTGGTTAAGGGGCATTGTATGCTCATGCTGTAGCGGTTTGTTAGTCATATGGGAAAGCGTACCCGTCTTTGTTGCCCTTGTGGACACTAATTAAGACCATAATTAACAAAAAAATATATATATGTATGTATGTGTGTGTGTGTATATATATATATATGTGTGTGTGTGTGTGTATATGTATATGTATGTATATTTATTTATTTATTTATTTATTTATTTATTTGAAATTGTCATTAGAACTCATGAAAAAAAGGATTTACTGTGGTCAGAGCAAGGGAGTGTTTCCCATAGTCCTCTTCATGCAATCAGAGCACTTCCCCTTTTCACAGCTACTGTAGTCTTTTTTTTTTTTTTTTTTTTCATGTAATACATTCTGTTTAATTTTGCAGTTGTAGCCAGAAGCTTGTAAAAATTATAAATACACACATTTCAGTCATATAGTTAAATCCATATAGACATCCTTTATTGATTCCTTTTTATTTTTAACATATTGGTATGAATAGAAACCATATGTTAAAAGGATTTCTTCCTTTTGTTTTGCCTTGTAAAAGAAACCCATCAGTACAAGGCTTTGAAGTTGACCCTTTTTGTGCTTTGTTCACGTTCAGTGTAAAGTCCAAAGAAATATACCTGAATAAGCACGGACGCTAATCTCTTGTACCAGCTCTTAAGCTGACAGTAATTGTCTTAACCTACATTCTGATATTACCAGCTACCAAGAGACCTTACTGTATTTTCAGTAATCAGTTTAGGCCATGCATTCAAATAGAGTTTGCATATGAACTTGTACTTTTCTATTTCGGAATGTTGCTTCATAATGAGATAATAGTCACATGTCAGCTTACAGTAATACTTAGCGTTACGCAAGAAAATATGCTATCTTTTGATGATCTCACCCATGTTTTGTAATGATGGCTAATATATTATTTGACTGCTTCCACAGGCGCCTCATAACAGATTCAAAAGTGAAGTTGAAGTACCAGCATTTAATTACAAATAGTTTTGTAGAGGTAAGAGATCTTTTTTTCTTCTTCTTGACAGTATTTCGAGATTGAATATCAAACTTTGATCCGTAATGTGAGCTGCTGGGTTGTCTCTTAATTGCCCCTTGGGGATACATAAAGTCTTGTGAATCTGAATATGTGTACTACTTTGAAAAGCAAAAATCTTATTTCTGCCCTCTGAGTCTAATTTGTCTCATTACTCATTTTAGTGCAATCGACTGTTAAAGTGGTGCCCTGCACCAGACTGCCATCATGTTGTCAAAGTCCAGTACCCAGATGCCAAGCCAGTGAGGTGCAAGTGTGGACGCCAATTCTGGTAAGAGAGAATTTTTTATTATTTTAAAACCTTTCTTGTAAATTTATTTGCAGTTTTTGAATAATGTGTTTGATATTGCTCCCTTTGTTTCAGCTTCAACTGTGGAGAAAATTGGCATGATCCTGTGAAGTGTAAGGTGCGCGAAATGGAGATTATTTTCTTACCTTAGAGAAAAATTATGCTTTGGATTCAGCTTCTACTTAAGAAAAATATTAAGATTAGCATTCAATACATGAATCCATTTCCTTCTATTTTAACGTGTTTGCAGTGGCTGAGAAAATGGATTAAAAAATGTGATGATGACAGTGAAACTTCAAACTGGATTGCAGCAAATACCAAGGTGTGGATTCTGAGGGTTTTTTTTTCTCTCATGTTATGTATTAAGTTTAAATAGGATTAAACAATGTTGAAGTCCCTATATTTTTGTCACATATTTGTGTGCTCATAACCTGTCATAAAGTGTGCACACCTTACAGACCTGACAGTTGTTGACAATTAATGTTTACAATCATCAGTGCATATCTATGAATTACAGTTTTACAGGGCCTTGCCCATTGTTGCTTCGTTTGTTTCTGCAGCCTTTTTCTCAGTCTATAGCATGAATCATTTCCTTGAATTACTGTTTTTAAATAAAATTAATGTAATTTCATTCACAGGAATGTCCAAAATGCCACGTGACCATTGAGAAAGATGGTGGCTGCAATCATATGGTTTGTCGAAACCAGAACTGCAAAGCTGAGTTCTGCTGGGTCTGTCTGGGTCCATGGGAACCACACGGCTCAGCCTGGTGAGAATCACTAGCTCACATGCTTGTTATGTGGAGTCTTTTGTTTTAGTGTCTGCTGGAAATGTCAGAACAGGGGATGACTTTTTCCACCTTTTTTTTGTTGTTGTTGTTGTTGTTGTTGTTTTTTGCTACACTTAAATGACAGCTCAGGTTTCTTACTTCCTCCATCATCACTTGTTTGTTTTTTGTTTTTTTTAATGGCCCTAAAAGATGTAGAGATTAAAATTCCGATTTTCTGTGTTAGAGTGCCATATGAATGTGAATTTGACCACCTTAAACACACATAGTATAGCTTATCAGAGAGAAGAACATTACTCTTTTCATCTCAGTTATATATTTTTAATATTTCAGGTACAACTGCAATCGCTACAATGAAGATGATGCCAAGGCAGCCAGAGATGCTCAAGAGGTAATCAGTTATATTGAAGCTTCAAAATTTTTGTACGTTCTTCTATTTGCCAGATGTATAAAATCAAGTAGCCTCAACTGTTGTACCAAGCATGGTTTATGTTCCAGTTAACGCTTACATCTAAAAATGAATTACAGTTATTCTTGAAGGAGAAAAACCATGATTAAATAAATAACATGACATTTCTATAGTTTACAATAACTAAAATATATCTGTATATTGGATATCGTTTTATAAAGAATTGTACAGCAAGCTGATAATTACATGATGATTCAGACCTGACAAACAGTTGAGACATTTCAGTATATGTCTCTGATATTCCAGTGCCCATCGAGAAAGTAGAGTGACAGTCTATTATAAGTAAAGATGAGCGTGCTCACAATAAAGGAAGTCCATGCTGTGTGTGTATGTGTGTGTGCAGCGCTCCAGGGCAGCCTTGCAGCGGTACCTGTTCTACTGCAACCGCTACATGAACCACATGCAGAGTCTGCGCTTTGAGCACAAGCTCTATGCTCAGGTCAAGCAGAAGATGGAGGAAATGCAGCAGCACAACATGTCCTGGATTGAGGTGCAGTTTCTGAAGAAGGCTGTGGATGTGCTGTGCCAGTGCCGCTCCACACTCATGTTCACTTATGTCTTCGCCTTCTACCTCAAGAAGAACAACCAGTCCATTATTTTTGAGGTAGGGCAGTTTTTGGCTCAGATACACTAGTGTGATTGTACCTTTTTTATATGAGATATTTACTATCGTGCTGGAAAATTTTGGTAGCATTATTTGCAGCGGGCATGAATGAATCCAACATGGCATATGAACGAAACTGGACACCTCACCAACCCCAGATGTAACACCTTTTAGCTTTCGACTTTTGTGGAAGCTGTGTTCGTCTCTCCCCCTCTTTCATTCACACAGTTTTGATCTTCATGGATGAACTAAGTGCTGAAGAGCTGTTTTTTGTTTTTTTTGTTTTTTAATTACTTTATTAGAAATTCTCATAGATTAGACATTTGTTCCTTTAGCTCTATTATATAGTGGAACGTTGCTTATCTGATTATAATGCAATTATCACTCATCAGAACAACCAGGCAGACCTGGAAAATGCCACCGAGGTGCTGTCAGGCTACCTAGAGAGGGACATCTCCCAGGATTCCTTGCAGGACATCAAGCAAAAAGTACAAGACAAGTACAGGTCAGTGAAGGAAGAACTGTACTGGTGCATGCCATGGCTGACTTTGTGTGTTTTGGAGCTTAAAATTTGTCCTGTGTCTGTAGATACTGTGAGAGCAGGCGAAGAGTGCTGCTACAGCACGTGCATGAAGGCTATGAGAAGGACCTGTGGGAGTACATTGAGGATTGAGAACACGTCCCAATGCAACGGACTCTTGAGTATCTTGACAAACTAGAGCGCTGATGCAATTTAACAGGGCAGCACAGGCCTTCTGCCGCCTCTCCTTTGGCAAACCAACCACTTTTGCATCATTTTTTTTCTGGATTTGTTTAACAAAATCTTCAAAGTAAATTATATTTAAATAAAGGGTAGAGTAATAAAAAAATGTGTACTACAGTATTGTTAGCAACAGAGTGGAGGGTTGAACAAGCAGAAGATCCATATTAAACAAATACATCCTTTTGGCTTGTATTGTAATACCTCCCCTGAACTTGTTTTCCTCATGTTTTTTTTTTGTTGTTGTTTTTTTTTGCTTGTGAATCTTTTACTCTGTTTTGATTTTGACTTTTGTTTTCCCATCAGTGTGAAAATGTTTTCAACACAGCTTTAATTGTCCTGGCCATGTCTGCAATATGTGGTAAAGATCCTTGTCTGAGTGGCTGAATGTTGATAGGCTGATTGCAAAGGGGCAAAGACATTTCAGGGGGGGAAAAAAAGGAAGAAAAAAAAACATAAAAAGAACAAAATAGCGAGTCTGTATTTTTCAATTTGTAAATAGTCCATATGCATGGAAGTTCAAGAGCAGGAGTGGCACGTGTTTGCATAATTTTCAAATATTTATTCTTTACCGTGCTTTTGCCATGTAGGTTGAGTCTGTCTACTCTCCACAGACTGTTGATGTTTGGAGGTCTTTGGCAATAAGATATTCGTCCTGTCATCTGCAGTCCCTTCAGAGCAGTCATAAGTTATACCTAACCAGTAACTCAACATGGAGACTGACAGAATTGGCTTTAGTTTCCAGGTAATCACATAAAGGACTCAGTGAAAGTGCACAGAGGAGCAGGATAAAGTTTTACAGGTCAGAGGTGAGGTAGAACGCACCGGCCCAGTGTCTCTCTATGCTAACCTTTTGTTGTACCCCCCTAGTTGTTTTTGGAGGTGTTTAACATTTAAGAACATTACTAATTATTTGCAAGAGCCAAACTGAGTGACATTCACTCCTTTTTTTTTTTTTTTCTTTTTTTTTTTCTCTTTTCTCTCCCCCTCTTTCCTGACGTGGCTTGAGGTAGCTCAGCTTGCACCTTGAGAATTGAAAGAGGGTAATGGAATGTACTGACAGCGCGGCGTTGCACTGCTGCTAATTGGGCTCGATCACTGTCAAACAGGGTCAGGCATCTGCATCACTCTTGCAGGGAATATTGGAATGGAGGTGGTAGTGGCATCATCTCCATTCAGGAGCTCTCTTGCCTTGCAGTGAGACTGAACATTGCTTTAATTGAGCTACACAGATGGACATGTGATCCTTAAGGAGCTGAGGGAGATGGGACAAACTTCTAAAGGTTGTAGGAGTGTTTTGTAAAGCTGTTATGCTTTTTCATTAAAGACTGCATTTTTTTTTTTGTGTGTGGTTTTTTTTTTTTTTTTTTCCCTCTCGCACGTGTGTTGAGGTTTTGGCATTGAAATGTCAGTTCCCCTCAAGATTTTGCATTGCTCTATGCGGTGGTTGCTCTGGTTGTCAAGCTCTCTGCTTGTAAATGCTTGTTCATCTGTTCTCTGAAATATGGCAGTCTTCAGAAAGACTGACTGGAGGGGACGCGATTATACAGGCAGTGATACGAGTCTGAAGATGACACCAAAGTGTCAGCCATCACTGAAACACATCCTTTGCCCCAGTTTCAGATCTTTGGGGAATTCTTTCCCAAATGCTTCTTATGTGTTCAAACGCATTATTTTATCCTAGCAAATTATAAACTGTATTGTTTATTTGAATAAATGTCATGACAAATCTAATTTTTTGGAGTACTGTGTGAGTCATTAGAGTAGGTTTTCTCTCATCTTAATTACCTTAACATCCATGAGTCACTAATTCCCCCCCCCCCCCCCCCCCCTTTTTTTTTTTTTTTTTTTTTTTTAAAGCAGTGTTGTGTTCTGCAGACCTTGCCAGAGTGTCTTCCAAAATGACATGGAATTAATTTGATAACTTTTAAATAATAATTTAAACTTTTTTTTAGTTTATTCAGAGTGTTATATAGCAATCAGGTGGTTTTGTTTTGTTTTTATGTCATTTTAATTCTCTCAAATCCCAAACTTATGATGACACAAGGTGAATGGATAAAAGATGGGCTGTTTTCTCCAAGCTGTCTTGCAGTAACACCAGCTGTAGCTTTGCTCATTAGGCTAATGTGCTCTCTAGGGTTTTCATTGTGTCTGCTAGTAGTTCATGAACATCTCAGCTTAACGGATGGAGTAACAGAAGCAGCTACTCACATTAAATTGACATCCAAAAGACTTTTAATAGTTTTATAAATATCTTCAATTTGCACTATTAAAGATGTCTTGGTAGTGTAAAAAATGTTTGGGGGTGGAGTTAGTTGTTTTACATGAAAATATTAAAGTGCAAAATGTTAGAAACATTTTTTTGTTTTTTTTGGGGGGGGGCGATTTTATTTTTGCAGCACCACTCATTTAACTGTCTGAGGTGTTTTGAAAGTGTGTCATTATGAAGACTTCCACTATTGTACTGTCACTGGTATAAACCAAGTCCATCCCTGGAATTGCATTTTTAAAATAAAGAGCATTTTTAACAGTATAGTGTGAATGTAAGAGTTACATTTTCAGCCACATGATGGGGACAAAGACACCAGTTCTGACAAACATGATTACTAATTGTGAGTTTCAACGTCAAATGCATGGTGTTAAAATTGAAGGTGTGACACAGAACGCATTATTTTTGACAGCTTATCCATATTTAGCTCCAAACAATAACATTTGTCTCAAGGTACTTTGTACAAGTTAAAGATCCAACAGTAAGACATAAGAACCTTAACAATCAAACACCCCTTTTGAGCAAGCACTTGGAGATAGTGGGAAGGAAAAACTCCCTTTTAACAGGAAGAAACTCTGGGCAAAATCAGGCTTGGGGAAAAAGCAGTCATCTGACACAACTGGTTTGGGGTGAGGGGAGGAAGAGAGGACCCAAAATTCATAACTAGTGATTAAATGAAAATGGTGTATAAGGACAGAGTTAAGAAGAAATGCTCAGTGTGTCATGGGAAGCCCCCAGCAACTTTAAGCCTATTGCAAAGTAACTAAGCGTTGAAATTGTTTTTAGCAAAAAGGGAAGTTTTAAGCCTAATCATAAAAGCAGAGAGGGTGTCTGTCACCTGAATCTGAATTGGGAGCTGATTCGACAGAAGAGGAGTTTGAAAACTTAAGGCTCTGCCTCCCATTCTACTCTGGAATATTTTAGGAACCACAAGTAAACCAGCAGTCTGAGAGCAAAATGCTCTGTTGGCATGATATAGTACTATGAGTTCTTTAAGATAAGATGCTGCTTGACCTTGTATGTGAGGAGGATTTTAAATTCAATTCTGGATTTACCGGGCGAGCCAATGAAGAGAAGCCAATATGGCAGAAATATGCACGCTCTCACTGCAGCATTTTGGATGAACTGAAGGCTTTTCATTGAGTTTTTAGGAGAGCCTGATAATAATGAATTATAATAGTCCAGCCTAGAAGTAATAAATACACAAACTAGCTTTTCAGCATCACTCTGGGTGTATGGTTGATTAATAAGCTGATATGGAAGATTGCTTCCGCTCGTTCTCCTTGGCCTGTTCTTTGAGGATTCTAACAGTATGATTCAAACTAACATAATCATCCTGCTTTAATCAGGTTTCAATTCATTCGTTTAGGAACACATTATAGCTTTACAAGAAGTCTTAACATTGTTTTTTTCCCTTCTCTTGAATATTTAGAGTTGAGAAGTGACAAAACACGATGGTGAGACAAATGTTTTAATTCAGTCTGCAGAAGTAGGAAAATCATACAAAATGAAACCACGATTTGAGGTTCAGTCATAAGTTTCACACTGACTGTATACAGCACACTCGGCTTGTGTTTTTGAAACCTGAGCAGTTTCAACACAAAAACTACAAAGGGTTGAAAAATTAAAGGAGCTTCCTCTACTGAATGGACTGGACCAAGCTTCTCAAAGTTATTCAGTGTTTTGACTTTAGTGCTTTCACTCATTTTGTATTTTGCTGATGGTGGTTGAGGGAGCATCCAAGAGCGCATCCATAGGTGTCCAGCTGGTTACGTCAACCATAGTATATATTATTTACATCATTCTCATCAGCCACTCAGTGAAACCCTTGTTCCCTGTGTACAGGGGCACTGTCATCTTGAAAGAGACCATTTCCATCTGAACAGAAATGGGTAAAGGTGGCGGCTCAGAGCAACTTTGCATTGATTTGCAGTGTAAATTTGCGTCACTATAAGGGTCAAAGTTTTTCCATTTAATTCATCACCGGTCTTTACTTACAATAAGGCAACCACCATCATCAGGGTCAAGATTAGTTTTCTGCATTAATGCTATATGTGACTGGCACCGCATTACGGTACAGTAAGGTGCTTGAAAGTAATGCTCATTCAAACTACGCCAAGCCACTAATTTCCCTCTGCTGCACTGTTTCAAAAGAAAGGTCAGGATGACTTAAAAAAATACTCCACTGATGCTCGCAGTTTATAAAAGTAAAGGGGCACAGTGAGGCAGTGATTTCTTTCATGTCATCAAAATTTAATTTATTAAAATAAAGTTACCGCATAAATGATAAGAATGTAAAAAAAATAATAATAATAATAATGAGCTAAACACTGAACATAGCCCATCACTAAAGAAAGCACAACTTTGTGCTTACATAACAGGCAATTTTAGGTGACTTCATTATTTTATATAAAAGAAGAAGTAGAAAAAAAAAAGAATCCAGTTCACCTTCATTCTCGAGGAACCTTTCGTAAGTGAGTTAAGAAAAAAAAATGCTCAGCTGTCGTTGCGCTCACAGAGGTGTCATAGCATTGTGTGTACGTGCCTGGAAACTAGTCTTCAATTTTGAGCCAGCCTTTTTTATAGTCTATGAGAAGCTCGAGGTAGTACTTCCACTCTGGCTCGCTGTCATACCTGACCTCAAATATGGTCTTAAGGGGGTTGGGGTGAGCCTCGTGGATGCGCAGCACCTCCCCTCTGTACCACACCTCTGATTTGTCAACTTCCTCGTACAGGTGGCGGATCCTCTTTCCCACCAACTCGGGGTAGCAGAACCTCATGGCCCTCTGAGCCCTCTGCACAGCTGAACGCAGGACCCATCGCCTCCTGTGTTCGGCGCTGTGACAGGCAGACAAGTAGGGACAGTATTTGATCTTCAAAAGTGATCTATGTTTTCTTTTAGAAGAGCTGCCAAGGGGTCTTAAAGCATGAGAGAAGCTTCCTGTTCTCTCCCACCTGTGCTTTGTTTTGGGTGTCCTCCTGTGAACGTCAGCCTCACCGATCACACTCTCCCCGTCATCAGTCTGTGAGATGGAAGCATCAGCAGATGTCTCCGACTCTGACACTGCTTGGTATCGAGTTTTTTTTCTCTTTAGACCTTCACTAAGTATCTTCCTCAGTTTAACAATGACTCCTGAACAATTCTTAGAGTTTTCCTTAGATTTGACTGATGGTGAGGACTGACCAACGTGCCACCTGCTGGAAGATCCCTCAGTTTCTGCGTCACTCGGGAATGGGGATAGCTCGTCCAGTGTTAAAGGACACATCCATGAAATATATGGATTCTGCTCTGAAACCATATAATCAGTCCCTTTATTATCACTCTCCTGGGGCTCATGGGCACTGCAGTTTTTCTTTGCAGTTGTGTTGACAGTGCTTTCAGCTACAACCTTGTCCATATCCCCTCTCTCTTCCTCATCTGACAACCTGTTTTCTAGAAACGTACGCCTCGAACGGCTCTTTACTCTTCTTTTAGTTTTATTCCTGTTCAAATGCAATTGTGTTTCCTCATCCTCTGAACATCTCTGTGGTTGCAACTCTGAGTGCGAGGCTGCGGAGGCAGTGGTGTCAGAAAATACAGGAACCCTCCCGCTGTTAGACGCTTCAGAGCTTCCATCTTGTTCCCTGTGATCGGAGTCCATATCTAATCCTGCAACACAGGGAAAATGGCAAAAAGAGAGCTCAAAACAAATGCTGAAATATCGCAGATAAATATAGGATTCTGCTTCCTCACAAAGTGGGAAGATTAGAGGCAAAGGAATTTATGCAGTGATCAGGGAAACAGTTACAAGTGAGAAGCAAGTCAGAAACAGACTTTCAGGATTTCTGACAAGGAAATATAAAATACTTGGTTTCCTAAAGAGCTTATTTCACACCTAAACCTAAGGATTTCGGCTTTTTGCACATCATGATCCTCCACCACGAAACACCCTTACAGCAAAGATGGCTATGAGAAGAGAAGGCTATGGGAATAAACACAAAGGCTGGGAAAAAGTCAGCTGCTGCGAGGGGTGCTATCAGTCACGGATAAAACAGCAGTGAGGCAAGAAGAGGGCAACAGAAATGTTCAGACACTAGAGTCAAGTGCTCCAAAACCATGTGAACCTATGTCAGCAGTGAACAGCAGTTCAATTAGGCCAAGTTCAGTAGGTTCAGGAAGCAAATACAATCGAAGCTGTTGACAGACAAAATAAAAGGCAACAATAATTTTTTTTTTTTTTAAAAGGACGACTCTATTGATATGCTATAATCTTTGTATTTTTAACTAACTACATAAAAACTCAAAATATTTAATTCAAATAAAGTTGATTAACTTAGTTAATGTATGTAACATTTTTTTCCCACCTATAATGAGAGAGCACTGTTATTATTTAGTATGTGCAACATTTCATGGATACTTGAATGTGATGACGATGAAGTCTGAAAGTATACACTAATCAGCCACAGCATTAAAACGACTGGGAAAGGGATTTAAGTTTGTATTAGTATTTGGATTTTTTTTTAACCCAGATATGTTAACCCAGTCTCAACACCTACCCTGCAATCTAGATAACCCACGTCCTGGTCCCAGAAACTGTAAGACACCCGGAGATGGAATGGGTCAGAACTGTTCAGGGAGCACCTGTTCGATATTTGGAACTTGGTTTTAAGGGTGTGTCTGATCAGTTTATATTTGTGACAAGATTGAAGCATTCTTATCAGAAATGCAGAGGGTGGCGAACACAGCCAGGCAGGTGAGGAAGGAAGAAGTTGTTTTTTTTCATGAGATTTGACTGGTGTTATACTATTGTCCTGTTCTTTGGACATTACACACTCATATTCTCAGAAACTGCCTAATGCAACTTGTATGCAGTGTAGATGTGGGTTAGTTAGAGATGGTACAACAAAGGATGAAGTCACCATCTTCTGAAAAGATCTCTGACCTAAAAAAAAAAAAAAAAAAAAAAGTGCCACACTTAATCCCTCTTGTGTGTAGCGGCCTCTCACTTCCTTCCCCTCATAATGTCATCCACCAGCCTGCCTTACGCCGTTTCAGCTACAGTGCTGTAAGTAGGCAACAAAGTCATATGTCCCCAAGCAGCCCAGCTTAGCGCCTTTCCCCCTCAACCCACCCACAGTGTAATCATGCAGCTTCTTGTGATTTGTTACTGAAGGTTAGAAGAAAAAATTCCCGCTTTCTAAACCAGGAAAAAAGCAAAAGAGTAGTGAGATTGAGGGACAACAGGAAAAAAATACCTGGACTCTCTTTTGGACGTCAGATGAGGTTGATTCTGTAAAAAATAAATGGATTTTATATTGAATAGTTCTTCTGTTTTGATTGGTTACTTACAAAAAGGGCCAATTAATGCAGAAAATATTCTTTGAAGGAAATATGATGCTTTATAATGATATCTAAAAGTTCAGTTCACATCGTGTACTGAAAGGGATCTCCTAGAATGCTATCAAAGTTATACTAAGGAAACAGGGATTTTCATAAAACCAAGCAAAATGAATCATCATAATTAATAATAAGAAATTACAAATCTTTTTACAAGTAGGAACATAGTTTGCGCTAATTACTGAGATGATATATTATATCTTATATGAATACTTTAGATTTTTTTGTTTCTTAGCTAATTCACATAAATAATAGCTTATATGTAGTATTAAATTACTTGTAAAATATTTTTAAAGCCATTGGCCTTATAGACATTTCTTCACACAGTTGTGTCCGGTGCTGCGGGGAAATTAGCACATGGAGGACTCACTGCAAAACCTGTGGGGGGGAGGGGGGTGGGGTGTTAATGGTTTAAAGGGCTACAGTGTTGTAACTGTAGCAACCATGGTGGTTTGTCTCGGTATGTCTGTGTTGAATGTACACTCACCCAGCTGTTTGCAGACGCAGACATAATACAGAAGGTTGACCGCGTCGGCATAGACGTCGGGCAGGTGTTTGAGGGACATCAGTCTCCTGAGTCTGGAGGAGCAGGCTCGTTTATGAAGCTGGATGAGGATCTTCTCTTCAGAGAGCGTGGTGGGTCGCAGCTCGACTTTGTGCTCCTGCAGGACCTGGTCAATGAAGCTGCCGTGGACCATAGGAAACAGCTGCTCCTTGACCACCAGCATGGGGAGAAACACTGCTCCCGTCCGCATGACGTGCGGAAAAGGACAGCGTTCCTGGATCGAGTACTCTCTTAACCTGTCGAGGACCGTGTCAAGTGCCGATTTCATCTCCTCGTTGAGCCAAGCCTCTCTGGCTTTTACCCCCAGCAGGCAGGAAACTTTCTGGACTTTGGTCACGTGAGACACCGATTCGGTTATTTTCAGTTGGGACAACCACTTTTTAAGGTCCTGCTCTGAAGAAGTCGACACAGATTTGGACACAAGCTTACAGAATGACTGGTGCAGCTCAAGGAAATGCTTGCGGGCGGGCGTTTGGATATCTTGGTTTGGTATGAACTCAGCTGCTGGCTGTGCAGTCGGCTTCTGTGGTGGTGGAACAGGGAAATAATTCTTGCCGTTAGGGATAATAATCTTATAGGTGGAAAGTTTAAGACACTGAGGGGGAATGTTTTTGAAATTTAGTTTGCTCCCAGGCAGTGGAGTCGTGGGTTTGGGGGGAAGGATGAGCTCCTCTTTGTGTTGTGTTGCTTTTGTGTCACCTTCAGAAGTCGTGTTTGTCTGTGCAGTCATCTCAGCAGGTTTGGACTCATCTGAAGTCTTATTTTCAGCTGCTCTAGATGGCTTAGTTTCATGTTCTTCAGGTTCAATTGTCTTTTTTAAGAAAATAGGTCCATCATCAGGTGAAGCAGTCTCTGTGGGCTCTTTTTTGACTTCCATTTTGCTGCTGTGGTTGGGACAAATGCTGTCATCTGTAGAGCTGCTGATATCTGATTTATCTAGGTTTTCTACTTTAATATTTTTGGGTTCAACAGCTTCTGCAGCACTTTTCTCTTTTGAAGTATTAGTGCGAGTTTCTTTAAAAACTAGACACACAACAGGCTCCTGTTTAGCTTGATCTTGTTTTTTTTCTTTGTCTGGCTTGGATTTAACTTCATGCTGCTCAGAGGACTGACAGGCTTTCCCTGATGCTCCAGCTCCAGAGATCCCTCCCGAGGTCTGCAGATATCCTTGGTAAGGTGCCAAACTGAAAACAGTGTCAATAACTGGCATAGGGGGAGAGTCATTCTTATTTCCTTCTCGGATAATCTCCGTTTTCAACTTTTGTCTCTTCCTGGTCCATTCCACTTCATATAAATCCTTATCCTCCTCTTTTATTTTGACAGGTGAAGATGAATGGGAAATGCTCCTCTTTAGACACTGTTTATTAACAGCGGTTTCTGGACTGGACACAGAGCTTTTATGTTTGCTTCTTGTTTCGACAGCAGGAGAATCGATACTTTTGTGGACATTTGCACTCTTAGGCACGTCTGTGTGGATCCGATTTGAACTCCGATTCGGTGACTGAGGTCGCCACACGGCTGGGGAAACTGGAAAGTTTTTTGGCTGAGTCGGGCAAGGGACTTGAGATTCACAGGAGGAATAGTCCACTGCTCTGTCCACATTCAAGCCAAGTGGTGGAAGGATGGGTGAGTCCATATGCAGGCGGTTGAGAGGGGGGAAGAATCCTCTCATTTCTATAACTGATGGTGAGACACCTGGCTTGCTCACACGTCTGGCAGGGCTGGTTTGAGTCACAGGTAGGAACGGTGAGGAAATGGGTAGGTGGTCAACATGAAGGCCGGGGTGCTTGGGTTTGTCCTTTTGTAAACTGCTGGCGGACACCATGGGGTGATCCATATGTTGGCTGGATGGCGAAACATTTTTGTGGCTAGGATGAAAAGTAGGTGATGCATGTTGCCTTTTTAGGGGGGCTCTGATTTGGCTTGGATTTAAATGAAGTCTTGGAACAGCATAGCATGGATAGTTCAAACCCCGCATAAAAGAATGATTTGGCAACATTTCAGTGCTAGACAAAGGCAAAGGAATTTCAGCATGAAGCGACTGAGGCACTATGTAATGCTCCCGAGGGTTTGAGCTTGTGTGTTTATGAATAACAGCAACATCTTCTCTCTGCTTACTGCCACTATCTTTACACTGGGTTCTGTTTTCTACCTCCACATTTGCCTGGGGGTAGTAAAACACTTGGTGCTGCGCTAGTTGGCCATATTTGGACATGGGAGAACGTTCCTGATAAACCTCTGAGGTCATATGCTCATATGTAGGGTGGGAGGGGTAAAGGCTGGGGTAGCCTCTGGGGGAAGTCTGTAAAGGCTGGCTATGCTCACTTAAAGAACCAAACAGTGGACGAGTTGAGGTGCAGGGGTAACTGCTGTAGTGCGGTTCAATCAAAGCAGGCAAAGTTCTTCCTCTAACAGGGCTGTATGAGTCCACAGTCAGCCTCTTCAGTGTATCTGTGCTGTGTTCAAACTGTAAGACACTCTGTTGAAGCCCCATTTCTTGTCCTTTCCTTTCAACAGATGGTTTTTCAGCGTAGTGAGCATCAGTTTGCATCCAGTCACGCTCATATACAGTGTTTGGTATCCTTGGAGAGCTATGTTCCACACTGTAGCGTTGTCCTAACATGCAACCCAGTTCATTACAGCAGGGATTATGTCCGTAAACCGGCCTGGGAATCGCTAAGTAAACAGAGTTTTCAGATGGGGGTGATGAAGTCTCACCTCCAGTTTTTTGTTTTCTAATAGGCAACGACGCTGCAACTGTAGGACTGCTGATCTCAGGACTTTTCTTGTACCTCATAAAGCCCTGTTTTACCGGGGTGTGACGCGTAGCAGAAGACTGAGTTTCCTCTGAAGAATTGCTGTCGTGTCTGTAAATCAGATGGTTTCCCTCCATGCCAGAGAGGTGACTCATAGTACTCCGGTCGTTCAGCAGAGATGTCTTTGAGTTCCTCCAAGGAGAAGTGAATCCCGCTCCCTCTTTTCCTCTCGGGTCATAAGCAAAGAAGGCCCCATGGCACGGCAGCGCCTGCTTGCCCAGGAAACCAGACATATTTTGCGGTTTTGACAGTCCTGCAGATGCTATCGTCCGGTCAAATAATGGCATCTTGGCTCGTAACACTGCATCAGTGAGGGTTTGCATTGACTGGTTGCTCATCATGTAGTAGCCTTGTTATGATGATTCATCAATAATGCTCCGGACCTGCCAAAAAAACAAAAACAATTAGATTGTGGCATTTCTCACTGAAAAACTATCAAAAGTTTGTTTAACACTGGAATCAATCCGACTATGTTGACATCAGATATAGCAGTGAAGTGTGTTACGGAAAAATAAATGCTTAGTAGCAGAATCATGAGATAAGAACTGAAGTGACTTTAAAAAAAAAATTTGAGGTTTATCTCACATATCACACTCACGCACATAAATGGTGGAATAAGAGTCCTGCATGTGAAAAATAAGTTACTATCTGAGGAATGTGTGGGGATCACGTGGAAGAGAAAATCCCCACCCAGGCCAGACGGCCTCAGACCATCACCACACAGGTCACTGGTGTAAATAAACACAAAGAGTCTTCAGGGTTTATTGTAAAAAGGCTTCAGTAATTCATATGCGAGCACAACATGTAGATACTTAATAATCTTTGGTGTACATTCATCGCTATTTCATCACGTCTTCCTACTGCAGCCCTAAACATAGTTTCCATGCCACTCCTTCACATTACACATAATTGCATAACCACATAAAATCACAGTTTTAAGACAAATAATAACTGGACCAAATTATTTGTAAGTCATTCCTTTTGACCTTGTAAAGTAAAAAAAGCGCACACGGCTAATAAATGGTTCCTACAATGAGTTACAATTTAATTCTTGTACAAGGAGAAATCTCAGGTTTGAGAAAGGTTTTCCACAAACTGCCAAAGAGATAGTTGACACATGATGCGCCAAACCGACTGGCTCTCCCTGTACCACCTCCACTCCAACTGTTACTTGTGGTAACATAATATCCAGGTGTGACCGAGAGCAGTCTCAACTTCAAGGCCATCTGTAAAAATGAGAACTACACTGTAGCACAACTGTTGTCATTTCTGTGAGTCACATATAATGTGTTGTGGTTTTACCATGGCTTACTTCAAATGTCAATGTGTCACTGTGATCGTATCAAAAAGGCTAGGCTCGCTTTTGTCGAAGTAGGACTTATCGCCTGATCTGGCATGCACTTCTCATCTCGTGTTTACATTCTCAGACAAAACAAGTGGAGTTGTTGCTGTTCTGCATTTTATTACCACAGCCCTCTGGTCATACCGTAGGTACTTCTTTGTTATACTTCTTCAGTGCTGTTTTGCATCTGACTCCCATTTATGGGAATTTGCTGATTAGCTTTTAATGACTAAAAACTCTTTTTGGTAACGCCTGACACTGAAACTAGTCAGCTAACAGTTCCTCCTATCAGCTTTTTTAAATGAAAGTTAAGAGTAACATCCAAACAAGACTTTGGGGCTCAGCAGGTAAATGAACAGTGAAAAATGATCTGCAATGACAGATGTGTAATCCACAAAGTGATAAACACTAGCCACAGTGACCATAGTGCAGTATCAGAATCCCCCCCCCCACACACACACATACCTTTTTTTTTCCTAAGAAAAAAGTATTTTTGCACATTCTTGATATTTTCACTTCACTCTCTTTTAGTAAGTGTAAAGCTGAGCGTAAGAAGTACAGCACATTTTCACCAAGGAAGGTTCTGCAAGTGTAAAAATTGGAAAGCAGAACAGAAAGCCCGCCTCCAGTTTGGAAGTAAATGATTGAGAGTTTGGTTTTTGTTTTGTTTCTTTGGGTGGGGGGGTTTGTTTAAATGTGGAATACAAAACCTTCACTTGAGTAAAATGCTAGATGCATCCCATCCCATTTTTAAGATACAGACATAACAGATAACAGATACATAGCAACGTGTGGATCGCAACGCAGTCTGGCTTCTTGGAGCAGATGAAAAGAAGATAACGTCGTCACGTGATCTGCCATGCAAGCATTTGCAGGCACCGATGAGGTCATAGAGGAGATAAATTATAAATTATACCAAGGTTTATTTGCACTCGCTTGCCGACTACGCGTGGAAATTTGGCTCAACAGTTAAAGTGTAGAGGTTTAGCAAATACAACATCTGCCAGCACAATCTGTAAATGCAAAAAAAATGATAAGACGTTCTGAGAATAACTGAAACTCTTGGTGAGGTTTAGAGAAGTAAACGACTTTTTTTTTTTTTCTTTAATCCCACACAGTGACCCTCTCCAGTCTAATGACAGCACAGCACTGAGATCTTATCTTCTCATCCTGTTGACACCTTTCACACAAGTGGTGTGACGGCTTATCTGTATATGGCGAGGAGAAACGCGGTTTATGTGCATGGAGGAAACTGCGCAGAGCTGTTTTCAACGGACTAAAAACCGCACTCTAAAATTTGTGTCTGCCTGTGTGCATGCGCCTTTGTGTGTCCTCCCACTCCCATGATCTGTAGGGCAAGGGTGATGGAGAGCGTAACTTTCGAAAACAAAACGCCCGTGGCTTAAAACCACGCGAGAGAAGAGTGAAAAGGTAAAAGCTTACTTCAGTCCAGTCTAGCAATCATTAATCATTTATCTGATCACCAATTAGTCTCTCGGGTTAGGATATGTTGAAAGATCTCCGCAAGTTGGTGTGACATAAAAAAAATCAATTTCCTCCAATATGTCTTAGACTTAACCAATGAAAGCGGCTCACGTCCAAACATTAAAAAACGGAACTTGAACGAGGAGAAAAAAAAAGTTTCTTCTCAGCTTCTCTTGACATCCTCGTGAGCTGTAGCTTACGATGCACATATATTTGCTTCTCAGCCAAAATGTGAAAGTACGAGACCTGCCGAGAAGAGCAGCCTGCCAAATTTAATAGGACGCAAATAATATGAAAATAAGACGGGCGTAAGAGCTTGACTTTCGCTCACAGAGCGAGTCATTTCCATACAGCCGCGAAAGCCTCGTAAACCACGGCAAAACTAAAACCAAACTAAGTTCCGCACGCACACACACACACACACACACACACACACACACACAAAATCAGAGGATGCATAAATCGATCTCGACTGTATGAAATAGTTCCACCTTCTTTGACGCACTCTGACAGCTTTACTAAAAGGTTCACCGGTCCCGCTTTTCTGACTTTACGCACTTCTGCATCACAATCAGTCGTCAGTTACTTTAAACTGCGAACAACTCTCCTTACCTCACCCGTGTAATCAATGATTTCCACAAAGACTCCATGAAACTTCTAAGAAAAGAGTGGGCAAATCTCTCCGCCGCCCGTGGAGTGGATCAGTCCAGATGCGTCAATCCCACCAAATGAAGCGACAGCACAGCCTACTAAAAAAAACTGCTGCGCTGCTGGCCCGAAGTCCACGAGGCTTTTAGAGAAGTTAACAAACTGAAGAAAAGACAAAAGGAAGGAGGATGGTCTTTGATCAATAGGCGGAGTCACACCCTCCCTCTATCCACGGCTTGTTTTCTTCACATGTCATGTTTTCTCGCTTTCAGTGACTTTTTGTCCGGCTGCCAACTGTCTGCTGCTACCGCCGAAATTAATTTAAGAGTCGGGGTTTTTTGCCCCTTTTCACTCCCTGTCAGATAACACACGTTTGTCAGGTTGACTCTTTCTCACCTTCGCGCCTTTGCCCGGTTCCCATGCCTGAGTGTCAGAATCGGACAAGCCAGTCTCGGAGCAATAAAGGAAATCACGTGTTTATAATTCCCCGTTCTTTATCTTTGTGTTGACTTGTATGCAAGTCATTATCCCACAGCACCTCTACGGTTACGTGAACTAGTCACTGCATACTCAACCGTGTAGTGGCACAGAAGACGCCTAAGGTTGGGAACATACACATTTAAATATATCTGCAACAATAAAACTGGTTTAAGGACATCCCACTGATGTCAAAATAAACTGTTCTCCGATTAGACTTATTATGGCAGGATGCATGTATTCTCAGAAATTAAAATAAATATATGACTTGACACAAAGAGAATCCAATATATGTAAATAGCTGCACCTAAAAGAAGCGTTTATGGCAGAGGATTGCATGTGTCGATCTCATCCTAATAAAGTTAATGGTTTACTATAATTGACCAAAGTTAAATTCAGGTCAGCCATTACCCCGGGCAGACTTTTTTTTAAATTTCTTGTCATTACTCATGACTGGCATTTCACCTTTCAATCTAATCAAATGTTTTATAATATAATAAATTTCTATTATATATTGCACACCTAAATTCTTACACTCTCCACTGACTTGACATCTGGATGAGTACATGTCTTGTTGCACTTGCATCATGTCCCCCCTCACCTGTGAGCCAAAGTCTAATTTATGTGTCCCATGGGGGTGCCACAGTTTAGTCTAGACAAGTTGGTTGCTTCCACAAGTCCAAGGGGGGTTTCACAGGTACAAAGATGCTCATCAAGGAGCATCTTTATACCTGATGTGAGGAATGATTCACCCCCATGGATAATTCCTCAGATCTTCCCATTTCCTGTTACTATGGCATTACAGCTCTGGGGTAACCAACACAAGCCATCAAGGCAACTCACACATCATCCAACATACAAGGCAACAAAAAAGGGAATATTAAACATATACAGTACATAGCTTTGAGACATGTGATAGACATGTAAAGCTAGACATGACAAGCATGTTTATAAGTAGGTCAGAAATAACTTAGACACTTTTAGAACAACTGCTGGGAGCCAAGTCTGTAAATGATTGCACAGGATGAAAAGATACTGATTGATTTGATCATGTTTTTATTTAAAGAGGCCCAAACGGCTGCCCCTTTATAACGGATAGCTCCGCACAAATTAACTCGCAATGGAATCTGCAGTTTTGCATTTGTAGTGGGCATTTCCCTGTGTGAGACCTCCCTGTTTTAAATATGCATACATATACAGATATGAATGTTTTAAGATAGAGAATTTCAGTGAAGGCTTTACCAACATGGGTCACATTTTCTTTACAAAAGGGTTGTATCCCAGATGAAAGAAGGCATACAAAGAAAGCAATAAATGCACCAGCCGTGCGTGGTTGACTCAAATCCAGAAGCGTGTGGGAAATGCTGACTAATTCTTAACTAGTCCAAGTCAGATTATATACACAGATTACAGCCTTTCCAGGTTTGTGGTCTGTAAGAGAGCTTTTAGAGTAAATTCTAAAGCCACCACACACTGTGATTGACATAAGATGTACATCTATAAATTTATCTGTGTGTAAAGTGTAGGAAAGTGTGCATAAATAATACAAAATATTATTTATGCACATAAAACACACTCCTGAGTGAATGTGCATGGTGTTTACCACTTTTAAGCATCTCAGAGTGGGTAAAGCAAGCTGTGGTGACACAGGGAGCAGAGCAGGTGATCTCTCAGGATGCAGTTTCTGATGAAACATGCTTAAACATTCCCAGAGGTCACAAACACACACTGAGCCTAGAGACTGCTTGGGTTGCATCAGACACTCGTGTCAGATGTGTTAGTGAAAGTGCATACATATTGACACACAGCCTCACCCTATACTGTGTTGACAGGAAATTTGTTGCAGGAGTCATATGATGTTCAAATGATATTTTTTCTCCTAATGAGACAGTTAACCTGTATAATTCTGATACATCACAGCAAAGACAACACTCAGCTTTCAGTAGACAACTACAAAAATGAATCCACATTTTAATAGCTATAGTAACAGGATTAAAGTAACTGAAGTTATGATTGTGTCTACAGTTAATATAACTGTGGTAAAGTTAAATGTTTAAGGTTATGCTTAAACATGTCCCACATATACACTCCCAGCAAGAAATAAATATGGCTTAGGTACATTGGACCTTTTAAACTCAATGAACTGCAAATGTATTTTTACAGCCCCAGGACATTTTAAAATCTCACTATCTGATGTTTTGAAATCGCTCCCGTTTCTGATCCTTCTGGTTTTAAGATTTGCGGACTTGTTATTCTTGCATGCTAGTTTGTCTACTTTTGTCTCGTGTTTGTAGATGTCTATCTGAATAAATATGGCTGCTATTATATGAAGGGAAGTACTGATTCATTTTAAAAGGTTTGAGCTTGCTTTGAACTAAAATTGTACTAATACCAGTTAGTTGACTAATCTTTTAAGTAACTGATACAGCTAGGGTTTAACTGTTCATCACTGCTGAAATATGACAACACACTGTCATGTGATGAGCCGGTATGTTGCAGAGTCACTTTCTTGCTGACGGTATCGTGTGTACTTACAGAAACTCCTCGGTTTCAGACGGTGAATTCTTGCAAATAACACAATAGGTTCAATTGATTGTGATATTTGGGAGCTATCTTTAGTTAAGCATGTGTTAAACTGGCAGCTGGGAAAAAAATTGTTTTTGCAAGTGCAACTTTGGCCATTTCATATCACCTATCTGAAGTTTTCATGATATGCACCCAGTTCTTAGAACACACTGTTCATTCCCATTAAGCACACCTGCAAGCTGCATGCTCCCCCACAGTGATATCAAGGCCAGGATGACACTCCCCTTGTCAGAATGGCTGATGTAATATTTCTCTAGCCTCATTAACAGAATCAGCCAGCAGCCAATAGCAGCAGGACAGGTTATGGCTCAGGGAAGGATGCTTTTCATTTGGGGAGCCATTCACATCGCTCCATGTGCTGCAACCTCGACAGCTCAACAGTAACAATCCCCTCAGTTATTTGCAAGCCAAATTTCTCTCCAGTCCAACTGGATTTGGAGGAAGCAGGAAAAAAGTACGATAAAATATTACCCTCTACACAGCCTAGAAAAGTTAAAATAAACAGAACAAAAATGCACACACACAAAACATGCAGCATGCAGCTGCAAATTAGAAGAGAGGGTTTCTCTTCAGTAGAGACGGGAGGTATTAATGCTAAAGAGACAAGTTCAGTTTGATGACAAGGAAATAAAGAGACTTCCTAGTGCTGTGTGACCAGGAAAATTTGAGCAGTTCAAAATAACACCATAGATCCCTATCATTGGGGGGGGGGGGGGGGGGGGGGGGGGGGGGGAGAAAACATAAAATGATAAACATAATGTACAGCATGACGTGGCTGACTTAGATTGCAATACAAAGTATCCTGATCTCTTAAATGGGGGGTAGGCCTACTTGTCCCAACATAACACTACTCCAGACAACTGCCACCTGCCAGGTGCACTTTCAGTTTATTACAAGTAAGACAGTTGTGTACCGTCTGTTTTCTCTGGACACAATCCAGACCTGGATGTTTCACTTTGGTAGGAGATAGAGGGCTTTCACAAAGATAAACATGTCTTACACTAATGCGATCCATGGGTTTCGTCACTTTTGCCCTTTGGACATCTTGTAAAAGCATTTGGGGAAGTTGTTCTAAAAAGCTCAAACCATCTTAAAGCAAACATAAAGAAAATTTCCAAAAATGCACAAACAAAATGAGGATGTATCGTTGTTACCAAGTCAAGGATTTCCGTATCATGACAGTTTTATTTTATGTGGTTCTGCAGTAAAACCAGTCTGTCAAACTGCCTGGTGGGAAAAGAGTTTCTGTTGCCTTGTGTCAGATAATTAATCCCCAGAGGCACCAGGACAGCATCTATAGAATTAAATAAGAAGGATGTTGTTCACACTATAATGCATAGGTGTCAAACTCTGGCCCGCAGGCCAAATTTGGCCCGCAGCCTAATTACATTTGGCCCGCGAAGCCATACCAAATTACTATTAGAGCTGGCCTACTGGTATTATACAGCTAATATATATATTGTTTAGTATTAAGCTATGCTTGTTCCAAATTCAGTTTTTCAGCAAAACTTGTTTGAGTCCATAAGAAAAGATTCATTTTTATATCTGGAGGAAGATTTTTTTTTAAAATAAATATTAATGTTAGCCCGCGACTTTGTTCCAGTTTTGAATTTTGGCCCACTGTGTATTTGAGTTTGACACCCCTGCTATAATGTATGACATGGCCAGAACATGGATTTAATGACTTTTTGTTTCATGCAATGCTTTTATACTCATTTGCAATTCTATATTTTTCCTTTTGTCATGGTTCCCCATATGACCATCTAAAGGATCTCTCACTAATATCATACAGAGCCCAGAACAGAGAAGTGCAGTCTGAATCAGCATTATATTTTATCATTTATTTTATATACACACACATATGAACAACCAAGCTTACATATACACACCATGGGCATGAATGTCATGGTAATTTTGGGCTTTTTATTATTTTAAAAATTCCCAGAGTGGAATGATTGTTCACCATTCATCTTCAGTGACTTTAAAAAACAAAAAAACAAGAATTCATTTTGGATTTGACAGGGTCAAAATATAAATGCAGGCTCAAACATATACATGCACTTACTTACATTTTTTAATAATTGGTGCTGAAGGTTCTACAGTGTCTTAGGTCGACAAAGCCAAGGTCTAATAACTCGTCATTAGCGACTGATTACAACTTTTAGTGACTGAGAGGGTGCCAACCAAGAAAGACGCTCCTCCTCCAAAAGCAACACCTTTAAGCTCGACTGATATTTGCAGCTGTCCACATGTGAACAAGCCTTCTGGAAAAAAGTTTTATGGTCAAAGATGTGACAAAGATTGAGACAATAAAGAGGTATGTTTGGAGGAGCACAGGTGTGGCTTTCAAATGGACAAACACTGTAGCAACTGTCAAGCATGGTGGTGGTAGCAGCATGCTCTGGGGCTGTTTTGCTTCCAGCAATACTGGCAGAATATTAAAGGAGGAGGACTACCTCCAAATTCGCCAACTTTTTCTCAAATCAAGAGCTGGACAGGACAACAATCCAAAAACTAAACCTGGTTTTGGAATAGATAAAGCAAGCTTCAGGAATCACCTTCCCCGACCCTAATGAAAATGTGTGGACTATGCTTAAAAGGAAAACAACCAGAGTTAGAAATGATCATGCACCCAATTCTTGTTTTTTTTTTTTTAAGTCATTAAAGGCACATCCTGTATGTCTGATATGATTGATTATGCTCAATAATCGATCCTGGAAAAAGGACACTTCAAAGAACTAATTAAAACCCATAGAAAACCCCAAATTACAACGGCTTTCATGAATCTGATGGGAATACATGACTGAAATTTTAACTTGTTGCACTTTTGTCTCTTTACCTTTGATAATGACAACAATTTCAGTTCCTTTAGCAAATAAACAAAATGTATAATCACACATTTTACAGCTTGGAGTATAAATATGGCCTTTTTAACAGGTATATTATTAGATGTTCATTTAGAGAGGTACTTAGCAAACAGTAATGTGGCATGTTGCAGTTTTCATTATCCTTATATCTATATCTGAATACGTCAGCTAACATTAAACAAAAAGAATAAACAAAGGTAAATTCAGAGGAAAGCCTTTCCAGGAAAAACAAGTCGAGCACATCGTAAACAGGCTCAAACTGTCTGTTCAAGTCAGGAAAAAATGCATAATACAAAACGCACTTTCATGTCATCTCTGAGAGATGCAGCTGTTGCTACCTTATCTTTTATGTTACTTGGGATACCAAATAATGTGTTACTATCTAAACAAAATAAATATAGAAAAAAAAACAACACAAAACTGTTTAAAATGTACCTCAAAAAACTGATGGTGACAGCTAAAAATTAACGTCTCACACTACCAACTTTTTTGTTTTTAACCTCTGGGATGATCAGGCTCCAGAGGTGATATGATGGGAATTAATGTTGAAAAAGTCAATGCACGTCTTTGAAATGTAAAGCTGCTGTGCCCCAACAGGTTTAACAATACCAAAAGAGGATTTAGAGAGATGCCAGTCATGATGTTCTGGAGACACCCACACATTCTAAGAAGTGAATTTATGAAGTAAAACAGGTAAAAGCAAGTAAATGAGTTTACCATGGGTGTGTTGGACCGTGGCAGTTTGACAAATCCAACAACAAGGCATAGTGTTTGTTTTTCTTTGGCCTTTTGTGTTTGCTTGGATGTACAATATGACGTTCATGCTTCCAAAGATGACTCATCTGGTTTCTGAAGATACTCTTTGACAAGACTGACAATTGTCGATACTTCTGCCATGGCACCTTTACCTATGGAAAAACAAAGAATTATGAGCTATACAAATGTCTTCTGCAGAAAACTATAAATCAGTCAGTGCCTGAAGGAAAATACAAAGAAGACATGTACACGATTGCAATGCAAATGCTCATGCACATTCTTCACATTCATAAATACACTACACTACACTCAAGCTGTTTGCATATAAATCTGAGCCAAACCCCACCGATGAATCAAAAAGACAGCACTATTAGCAACAAAACTCATAGGCACAGCTCCACCATTTTATTTATTCTTTTATAACACTTTATGCAGTACATCTCCAAAATAGATGAATTGATTAGAATTTTGAAGCTTTAACTGTATCCATGTGTACATCTGCACATGTTTGTGCTTCACTGGGTGAATGGGTTAAATGCAGAGGAACTATTTCCCTATGGGGACTAACACGCACACTTTAGTCATTAGATTAATGTACCAAGGTCAACTGTATGAATTGACATAGTATCAATCAATGTCTTAAACTGAGTTATACAATCTAGGTGACACTTCATTACTTTTCCACTACACAGAAAGTGGTTTACAAAGCCAAGACGTAAACATGACATTAAAAAGTCCAGTGTTAGATATCCTTGAAAAACATTGTGAAGGGAAGTTGTTCCCACTGAATCTATTTCTAGCCTTTTGTCTTCTGTCCAACTTTCTTTGCACTTGCTATAAGACTAAGTCATTAAAATTAGTACTTTCAGTTCCTTATATTAGCACTTTCTATGCTTATTTATACTTTCCTGTACTCTTAGTGGATGTTAATAGGAAACTTCTTTTGACTTAGCTGAAAACACAGCTTAATAAACAGCAGCCTAGGGTAACTAGAAGCAGGATAATCAATACTTACCATGGACTATAGTTATTTATACTAGGTTATATTAAAGGTGGACACTGCAGCTGTGGACAGTGTTTTTTCCAGAAATAATTTCTCAGAATAAAGTAGTCGACACACCTGCTACAGATATAGATTTAGCAGATGCAGCAGCCTCACACAGCATGTTAAATATGAACGCTAAGTATCAGCAGTGCTGTCAGCATTGGTATCTAGCCATCCAAGCATTTTAGGAGATAAGCTCCAGTTAGCAAAAAACAACAAATTGTATTAACGGGGAAGAAAAATGAAATGAACGGAAGTTGTGAAGAGTTAAGTAGATAAAATGGTAGCACCTTATACAAAAATAGACCATGCAACACAAGTTTTTGCATTTACAAATCGCACCATAAGTCTTAAAGCACATGTACTACAAGTATGTGATGCCAACTTTAGAACTTGTACGATCTATACATTTCACTTGGTTGCTATTTATGCTATAACAGTGCTATAAAAGCTACTGCTTTAGAGTGCATGGTTGATCACAACAACACACGCAACACAAAAAGTAGCTTCTACCAGAGCCACAGAAAATGGTGTCAAATACGTGTAGCATTTTCCATCAAGGCCTATTCATTTTTATCTTGTGGTGAGTTTGAGTGCTGGGTTATTCTTGAAACTACCTGCATTGTAAGACATGCCATGTCATCCTAGTAAATCTAAACACTGGTAAGATGTTCACATAGTTTGTCCAAGTCTCTTAATACTTTGCTTAGCCACATGACAGAATGAAAAACAAGTCCTTGATACAAAAAAGGGAAGGAGGCAGTTTTAGATGTTCTTGGATAATCCCTTTGTACCACAGTTATCTCTTAAGTACAGTGTCTTTGGAAAGGAACTAAAATATGCCTCTCGTAGGTAACTTACTATGTCAAGTTATGTGACACAGTTTAACAGTGAGCACTGAGCAGGTTGATATGACCTCACACACAGCTGGCTACTGTGCCTGGTAATTAAGAGCAATTCACGAGCCACTTTAATCTAAAATCATCCTTGGGATAAGTCACCTTATCAGAAAAAAAGGAAGCATGTGGCATGTGATTTGGAATAAGGTCTGTTTACCTATAGCAGCTAATAGTCACAGTGTGCTGGTACATAGTGTACTTTTTACAGCCACAGGACACTGAAATCAACACAACTGGTGAAGGAGAATTTGTGTTAAGGAAGAAGGTAGAAAAACTAGCCTTTGAAACTATTTTTTTAAAGGTGAGATTTGACCTCTTGTTTTATCTGCCTGTGATGCTGTGTGTCACCTGGTCTAATCACTGTTACATGCCACTCTCCTTATTCACCTTTGGACCCCTGATGTCATATGATTTACTCACTACTGTCACGTTTCTTGCCTGCGCAGTTCAAGTAGTGTTTGCTCCTGCTATATACTATATATAAAAGGAGGACGTAACCCACATTCATCCTTAAAGAGGCATTTTTTTTTAAACTGCCATCAGGGGGGAATTTCCCCTGACTGCAAAAAGTAGTCCAATCATATAGACGTGCATGAGTTTTTATACTCCAGGTGAAGACACCTGGAGTATAAAAAATATATAATGGCAAATATATGAGCTACAGATACAGTTACGGGTTTACAGTAATAATAAATAAATAAATAAATAAATAAATAAATAAATAAATAAATAAAGACAAAGTCCAAGATGGGTGTAGTAAAATAAGTCACTGGCTCCATGGCATGTGTGAATATTAATCTCCAGCTATTTTAAAGCCATAATAATCATGTCAGTCTTTTTTTAAGGAAATTGTAAGATACTCACTTGAGTAAGGCTCACAAATGTGAGAATATGATGTCTGCTGTTGCATAATTCTAAGTTCTAAGTAAAATATGTAAATTTCAACCCTTTTTCAATTTCCAACGATCTGAGAGTCTGAGTAAATATTAGCAAAGGTTAAATATATTTAGTTCCTCCTCATATTAAAACTCACCTTCATCTCCACACACTAGCTTTTTGGCAACGCAGGGGATTTCCACATATCCAAACTCTTTCAGTCTGGATACCTGCTGGGCTGTAATAGGATGCAGCCACATAGCTGTGTTCATTGCAGGGCAGAAGAGAAGAGGACGACTGGTATCCCAGGCTCTTACCACACACGTCTGAAATGACAAATACACATAAACCTGGAAATCATTTCACAGAAATTCTGCAATAAATGATTATTTGCAAAATCTTTAGTGTTTCATCTTCTTACCAGCAGATTATCACAAATACCACTAGCAATCTTTCCAAGACTGTTGGCATCAAGAGGGGCAATGACAAGTAGATCTGCCCAACGCCTTAGCTCAATGTGTAGCACAGGATCAGATCTCTGTTTCCACAGCTAAATGAGAGACATGCTGTTTGAAATGCATCCAGTTACACAGTCACATCTTCACTTCTGTCTGGAATGCACAAGTTAAACCAGTGTTTTTATGTCTCAGAATTCTCACAAGTAACTCCAGTGTTTTCAAGTTAATAATGGGCAACTCATACCACATTTCATTTTGCTCAGTATGGCACTGTACAGTATTCCTTCACCTATTTTATTTGAAGAGCCCAAGCTGACCTTCATATTGATTATATATGTCATGTTAATTTGTCTTTTCTATATATATATATATATATATATATATATATATATATATATATATATATATATATATATATATATATATATATATATATATATATATATGTTTTCAGTGTAATAATGGCTACATTAGAATATCATACTCGAGTTAGTTATTACCTCCCATTCATCCTCGTCACTGTAGATTTTGACTGACACCTCAGCAGAATTATAGAAGTGCTTGGCATGCTCTGTAGTGACTACACGTACATCCACCTACAGCATGACAACATAAATGACAGTGACTGCAGGGGAGAGAGAGAGAGAGAGAGAGAGAGAGAGATAGATAGATAGATAGATAGATAGATAGAGTGCAACAATACACAAAATTCACGGTTCGGTTCGATACTTTGGTGTCACGGTTCGATATTTTTTCGATACAAAAAAATGTTCATGCCTTTTTAATTTGTCATTTATTAAATTTTCACGGCACATTCCGCACCACATCTCTGTGCGTTCATCATTTGTTTGAAGCCAGCTCACCTCCTGCAACTACTTTTCCGAGAATACGCGCTTCTTTTGTGGTTCGGACTCCTTCTGACATTTCTTTGGAGGTGGAGGAACATTACAGTAATTGCTTAAAGGAGCTTGCTTCTTCGACATCTTTAAGAGTTCTAAACAAATGTCTGTCCTCCTCCTTAAAATCTTATGTATGCAAACACGCGTTGCAACTTCTTATCTTGTGCCCATTTTTTATTTTGACAGCGAATGCGCACCTGCGGACCACTTATGTGCAGCCCTGGTTATTTCGCTTGTCATATTGCAGCCACAGAAATTCTTTTGTCCATGAAACCATAAAGCTGCACTTTCTTTTTGCCTTATAGTCTGATTTGTCATAACTTCTCCGTTTTGTGGTAAGCTTTTCTTTGGCTGTCACTTCTTCACCCTGACCTGTCTTATTTGGCTCAGCAGAACTAAAATATTGTGGCGAGCTCAGACAAGAAGGAGACGGAGGTATCGTTTGGTCTTGCTTCCCGTGAGCTAGCCAGGGAGCACAGCCGTTTATTGACATCTGCAGAAGAACACTGCCGCTAGCTAACTGCTCAGCGCGGCAACAGCACAGCAACAACAACAACACCACCACACAGGGCGCCCTCTGACCCCGGAAGGACACACCGTCGCAGCGAGAGGGCGTCACCCGTCACTATGGCAACATAAACAAAACATAACTGTACAAACAGAACCCCGAACAGCCCTGACCCGCTACATAGCCCCCACCTAAGGGGTCAGTCGTCCCCGACGACCCCATTACCCCACACAAAGTCATGCAAATGTCAAGGTGCCTTCTTTTGGCGCACCGGCCGGTCACGGTCACTCGGGTCAGAACATGGGGTGCCACCATCATCCCACTTCAGATACCAATGTGGCGAGCTCAGACAAGGAGGAGACTGAGATATCGTTTGGTCTTGCTTCCCGTGAGCTAGCCAGGGAGCACAGCCGTTTATTGACATCTGCAGAAGAACACTGCTAGCTAACTGCTCAGCGCGGCAACAGCACAGCAACAACAACAACACCACACAGGGCGCCCTCTGACCCCGGAAGGACACACCGTCGCAGCGAGAGGGCGTCACCCGTCACTATGGCAACATAAACAAAACATAACTGTACAAACAGAACCCCGAACAGCCCTGATCCGCTACAATATATATCCTGCTGCTTTTACACACGCACTCACATAATGCTCAGCGATTCTCTGCACGATCAACCTCTCACATGTTTAAGCTTGCTGCGGGAGATTTCACTTGTCATGTTTGCATAGTAAGCTAACGATTGATAAGACAATGTCAGAGGAATTGGTGCGCAAATTATCATCACTCACCAATCAGTGCTGTCGCTCTCTATACACAGTTCGTGCAATTGCAAAGTGAAAGCAAAAAAACAAGCGCAAATTCAAACGGGATTTCAATATGTCACATATTGGCAGTGGCTCACCGATGCCAATGACATAATTACCCAGCTACATTTCCGAAAGAATGCAAAAGCATTGACATAGATTTTTCCTTCCTACAATAGCCCGACGGGCAGGGTAGCCCGTCTGAAAAAAATCGCTAGCCCCAGGACGTCGGGCTAGCGATTTTGCGAGCCCTGTATCTGATTGAGGAATCACTCATCTTTGGAAAAGAGAGTTTATTACAGAGAAATGCCTCTTTCCAAAATAAAAGCTATACTATCCGCTTCTTCTGGGCTATATTCTCAGCAGCATAAGGAGAATCACGCGCTAACAGCTGTCTAAATGACTCGGCTAAAGTTAGTAGCATGCTTGTTGTTTTTGTCTTTGCACTAGGATGATGTAAATGTGCAGTCATATTCGTTGTGTTCCCACTAGTGCTTTCAGGTTAATCTCGTTGAAATGACCTTAACGCTACAACACGGCAAATCTCCGTTAACGAGCTACCGCCGATCGCCCTGTGCATGGGGCTAGACGGCCAACACGTTAACAAGCTAACTGCGCTAACACACTAGTTCCCACCTATGTAATTGAGCATTGCATGGCACATCCAACATACTGTTTTACTTTAGTCCATGACTCGCTTACCTTCAGGGTCATACGTCACATGAAAACCAAAATAATTCCAAACGCCAGATCTGAATGAGAGTGGGGGAGGTCCATGTTGCAAGGAGAGCTTAACTTCTGTCTGGCTAGCTTGCCCTGCGCTCTTCCTTCTGACTATGCTGTCTGTGTTGAGCGCTCAGTGGATCTGCGCTCGACAGTGCAGCCTAGGCGGAGTAGTTGAACACAGATTCACTGAGCGCTCAACACAGACAGCATCGTCAGAAGGAAAGTTGATAAAATAAATTACAAATGTTGTATTGTTCGATACATATGCGTACCGAACCGAAAGCACTGTATCGAACGGTTCAATATCGATACGAATATCGTGATAGATAGATAGATAGATAGATAGATAGATAGATAGATAGATAGATAGATAGATAGATAGATAGATAGATAGATAGATAGATAGATAGATAGATAGATAGATAGATAGATAGATAGATAGATAGATAAGGGGAAAAGGGAGGGAGACACACATCAGTAGTATGAATTTCCTTTTCCACCACATCCCATTTAAAATTGAGATCTGATGACTGTGGATGCCTGAAAGCCACTTGTGTACAATGGATTCACTGTCATGTTCACAAACCAGTTTAACATGATTTGAGCTTTATGGCATGTTATCCTGCAGGAAGCAGCCATCAGAAGATGAGTACTCTGTGGTCATAAATGATAGACATATTTAAATGATGACTTAAATGTACTAAGAGGCCTGGAGTGTGCCAAGACAATATCCCCCACAACATAACACCACCTTCAGCCTGAACAATTGAGACATGGCGGGATGGATCCATGTTTTATGATCTTTATACCAATTTCCCACCCTACCATTTGAACATTTTTCCAAACTTCTTCTGTCCAATTTTGGTGAGTCTGTATGAACTGTAGCCTCATTTTTCAATGTCTAGCTGACAGGCATGGCACAGGGTGGGGTTTTGGCTAAGGTTCGATGAGTTGTGCATTGAGAGATACTCTTCTAGTACCATGGTTGTAACATGAGGATTTTGAATTACTCTCCTCTAACCCTGGACGTCACAAAGGCATTTTCACCCAGAAAGCTACCATTCACTGGACATTTTCTCTTTTTTGGGCTATTCTCTGTAAACCCTAGAGATGATTGAGTGGGAAAATACCAGTAGATCAGCAGTTCCTGAAATACTCAGAACAACCTGTTTGCGGCCCACAAACATGCTACGTTCAAAGTCACTTAAATCACCTTTCATTGCCATTCGGATGTTCAGATGAAGTTAAGCAGGTAATCTTGACCATGTCTACATGCCTAAATGCTTGAGTTGCTGCCATGGGATTGGCTAAATAGATATTTGCATTAAAAAGCAGCTTAATTGGTGTACCTAACCAAGTAGCAAGTGAGTGCAGATAGAGTCTACATAGGTATGAATTTCTGTTTACTCTAAGTTTTTACATTATTATAGAGTATTTTTTTAAACAACTACCACTAGTATGCTTGAATTAATTCATCAATTGTTTTATAATTAGCAGGGCTTGAGCAGGTGAAGTGTTCATTCTTTCTCAAGTAAATAAATACGTCATACTAGTTGTTACAGAGAAGATTTTCCTACAACTGACTGTTTAATTTAAAAAAGAATGATGTTTACAAGACATTACTGCTTCCAGTGACATCCGTGATCCCACATCATTTTGTTGGAAATTAAATTGACTGATTGGGGCATTATGTCTCTCTGCTCCATGGGATGTGCATCCATGCATATTCTCGCATGTTAAACTCAAATGAAGCAATTATTCTTAGTTTGACAGGCCAAATATTTCTCTCTACAGGTATTAGCTATTACACATACAATTTAAAACTATTTGCATTGCTATGCAAACGCATAGCTTCATCACCCTGTTTACTACAAAAGTCCTAACACACTTTATTTAGTATATTGCAAAACCTTTCCCACACTAATACCAACACTGTCATATATTATCCCCGTTTAACATTTGCGTCTTCAAATGTCGTTTTCTCTATTTTCATGGACGACCGTTGTGGTTTTTAATTAACAGGCAGATATTGCTGGCTCAGATTTGCTCTGTTTATTTAATAACTAGAATATACTGCGTTTGTAGCGATGCTGCCTAACATCCCCATCTTGCGGTAAAGGTGAGCTTATGCGTATTATGCCACTTAGATAAACAATAAATGTATATAGATGCTTGTGCTATTATTTGCTAACTATGTACGGGGAAAATAGAAACATTCATGATATGCAAACATTAACTAATATGAAGCAACTCACCCCGGAGAGTTCAAGAAGCTGGGAGACCAAAAGAGGCAGTTTCAAGGCTGCGACGCTTCCTGTCACTCCAACAAGGACATTAAATGTCCCGGAAGTTTTCAACAAATCAGTTTTTAAACTTGACATATGGTCGTCTTGCTGCCTGTTAGCATACTGCCAAAAGAAAAATTAGACAACCTGTCGCGTTCCTGTGACACTTCCGTAAATATTCACTTAGCCAATCAGGGAAGAGCACGTCTAACGTTTGTGCCTCCTGCACGAGCGCGTCTCAGCACTGATCAGTGGAGAGCGCGCACGTTCGAAGAATATTCTGGGTAATTGCTAAAGTCCTTCCAGGGCAGCTAGCATGAAGCGTGGAGCGTTCATTCATTGTTTGCCCGATTAAAAAAAACTGATCAAAAACGCAATAATGGCACTCACACCTCTTGTTTATTGGGCTCAACGCCATGAAGACATTTACCTGCGAGTTGAGCTGACAGATGTTCAGGTGAGAGTACCTCCTGCAGTTGCTTGTCACGGGCAAAACGCTTTAGCATGGTTCTGACTTTTTTTTTTTTCTTTTTTTTTTTAAGCCTTGTGTTTGGGCCTCTGATGGTAAATGGGAAGCAATGCAAATACAGACGAAAGGTTCCTGTAAACGTTATCCTGCTGGATAGCTGTACTATTTGCATACTGTATGAGAACTGAGATCTCTTATCTGATAACTGATCCATACAAAGCTCTCTGTTGAGGTCCTTCGTTCATTATGTAGTACGTCTAAAGCCACACAACCTGTTCGAACCTGTTTTTAAAACCTGTTGATTTTAAGAATATTCGTGTTAACAGTTAATCACATGGGTGAAAAGTCCTAAAAATACCCGTTGGAACTACTCGGAAGGCGGGGTGGGTGGGGGTGGTAGCATTGTTCACGCGGCGCTCGTGGGGTTATGTGTGAGGGACAGGTGTTGTTACACCTGTAGATATCACATCATCCCATACTACATGCTACAGGAGGGCTTCTCAGCACTCGTTTTCTTCTTCTTTTTATAGCACTTAACTCTATTTCTGATCATGTAACAGAAGATTCAGGTTAGAGACTTTTTAACCACTTATTTTACCTGGTAATTAAATATCCTATGTGTTTTGCAATATAGTTTGTCACGGTAATATGTAACATAAGATTAATATCTTTGTTTCGGGTTTCTGTTAACAGGAAGTAAAAAAATTCTTGATCTAGCGAGGAAGTATGCTTATCCTTTGCCTGTGTTTTTGCAGAATATTGACGTCCACGTGGATGAAAATGTCCTTCACTTTTCAGGTGACATGGATTCACGGATTTCATTTGCATTTGGTGATTAAAGACATATTTTTAAAAATATTTTTGTGGCATTTCATTTGTGATATCCTGTTTGTAGCCCAGGGGCATGGTGCAAAAGGACAAAATGAGTACAAGTTCAGCTTGGACTTCCTCTTACCAGTAAAGCCACAGGTATGCTGAGTAATTCTATAATTTATCTTGTGGGATCAGAAATATATCTATAGACAGAATAACTTTAAGATTGCTCTTAAATCTTTTCCTTTCCTTTCTTTGGTTTTCCTGTTTGTGCTCATTGCGTGAACCTGTAGGTCAGCTACAAGTCCACACAGCGGCAGGTGAACATTACAGTGCACAAAATACAGCGAGGTTGGTGGGAAAGGCTGACTCTCCGGGAGCGTAAACCTGTCTTCCTGGCACCGGACTTTGATCGCTGGCTGGACGAGTCAGACGCTGAGATGGAAATCAGAGAAAAGGTAAGAGTACAACTTGGCATTTGACAATTGTTACTAGATGACACTCGCAGATAAAGATTAAAAAATGTCAGTATGACTAAAATAATTGATTAAAGACTGTACTATTTTCATTTTTTAAATACTTTTAAAAGGAGGAGAAAAAGAACAGGCTGAAGGCTTCAAGACAAAAAGAAGAAGGTGGGTGCAGATAATATATTGCACTTGAACATTCTGTTTTATCAGATGGCTTTGAAGGGAAAACTGCTGATACAATTTTCCAATTTCTTTGAAATATTTCAGGGTTCGTCAGCCTGAAAACTGTGTTCTTGATTGTGTACAACCTGGTCCAGTTTCTTGGTTTTTCATGGATCTTTATCAACATGACAGTGCGCCTGTTTATCATTGGCATAGGTGTGAAAATATATTACACAGGAGAAGCTGAAAGTGTCACTTACTTCACAGAAAACTGGTTAAAACATGTCCGTTCAAAACTCTTTTCAGATTCCCTCTATGACACATTTCACACAATTTCGGATGTGATGTTCTTCTGCCAGATCCTGGCATTAGTAGAGGTCCTGAATGCTGCTTTTGGTGTAGTCAAGACAGGTGTTATACCAACTCTTATACAGGTATGGGATGGGTTTTTTTTTTTTTTTTTTTTTTTGCCTGAGTTCAAGTTTCCTAAAGTTACAGATTGAGCACCAATACACATCTTTTGTTTGTGCACTAGGTGGTCGGAAGGAATTTTATCCTCTTCATCATTTTTGGTAGTCTGGAGGAAATGCACCACAAGCCAGTTGTGTTCTTTGTTTTCTATCTGTGGAGTGCTATTGAGATTTTTAGGCAAGTATGCATTTTCCTACTGTCTACAGTAAACAGTCATCTAGTGATATATAGTACAGCTTTAGCCAGTTGTATTTAAAACTAAAATTGGATAAGATTTAGAGCTTTGCAAATGTTTGGAACAGTTACAGTTTTTTGTTAGATTTTATTCACATTTCAGCCTTGAAACAGGCAAGTAGCAGTTGCATCTGAGCTATAATTTTATAAGAATGTGTAACTGTGGATGCAACTTTGTGTAATTTTATTTGGAGCATGACTTTTTTTTCCCTTAACCAACATGCTCATCCTTTTTCAGGTATCCCTTTTACATGCTGGGCTGTTTCAATACAGAGTGGAAAACCCTCACTTGGCTGCGGTATACTGTCTGGATGCCACTGTATCCACTAGGTGTTTTAGCTGAAGGTAGGCTTTTTTTTTTTTTAAACAAAATTTGATATAAAAAAACATGCAAACATGTTTATAGACTCTATTATATATACTCTTATCTCTCAATCCCACGTAGCTCTTGCAGTGATCCAGTCCATCCCCATCTTTGATGAATCTAACCTCTTCAGCATTCCTCTGACTAAAGTGATTGGCACCTCTGTCAGCTTCTCTTACTTCCTGTACATTTATCTTGTTCTTATGTTTTTGGGTAAGTCCCCACATGAACTGTCTCTCACATGACACATATATTCTAACTTAACCACTGCTGCTCTGATATTAATCTTGGTTCCCCCTCCCCCCCCACAAAAGGACTTTTTATCAACTTTAGCCACCTTTACAAGCAGAGGAAGAGGCGCTTCCGGACCAAAAAGAGGAAAGCAAATTGAGACTCAACACCAACAGCATTCCTTGAACACCTTTGCTGCCTGCTTATTCCTCGACCTTTGTTTTTAATAATCATCATCCTTATGTCAAATTTATTATCAACTCAATTTTTGACAGCCTGTCCATATAAAAACTAAAATGACTTCCTTTATGGCTATTATTAACACAATAGATGTGCAATGAGTACAGAAATACTGCATCGAGCAAACTTATTGGTGACCAAGTTTGCACACACATACCGGTACATTTCCATAGCACCTGTGTGATAGTGCCCCCCCCCCCCGCTCTTAGTCTTGTTTTTCTCCCACGCAGCGCTATTTTGAGAAGCACTGATAAGAAAACCCTGTTATCATTTCATATTCAGTCACTGCCATATGTATAAAGAAAACAAGTCATCATTCCACATGATAAGCTCTTGGTTATAATTTCACAATTCCAAGCCATTCCACAAAGCTCAGGGACAAATAACCAGACTGCTTAAAAAAAAAAAGTGTCCATTGTGCTCAACAACAACCTTCAAGGAGCAATGTTAAATTGTAACAGGTTTTTTCTGGCTGCTTTTTTATTATTTGCACTTGAATTACGAATGCCAACATTAATAGCTGTTTACTCTGTTCTGTAAATGTGGCAGTTATTTGACAATGAATAAAAACCTAATTTTAATGTGGTTATTGTGTCAAAAGATTCCTACAAAGGAACATTTATAAAAACAAAACAACACTGAATCCCAAAGATGACTTCGTAAAATAATCCCGTGAACGTCTTTACAGGGTGTATGCAACACTGCAGCACATTGGTCCACGCAGGCGGAGCCTATGATATTTTGAGTTCATTCATACAAATTCGGATGCGGCTCAACTTGAGAAATCCGTGTGCATGGGAACAATGTTGTGATCAAAAGCAGCATACTGGGAGTCACCAGTGCTGGCCAATTTAAGCTGCTGTGCAGCGTGGGAGAGCTGGAAAGCAGCATCAGGATGTGCCGAGTCTGGCAGCATGGTGCACTCTCTCTCCAGCAGATCGGCAACTCCCTTCAGGAGCTCCCAGAAACCAAAAGCCAAAGCAGCCTTACGTAGACGGTTCAGCTCCTGTCAGAATCAAAATGAAAATATAACATTTCATTTTTGGAAAAAAAACAAACATAGCTTTAAAAATTATAGTTTAGAGCCACTCCAGCTAATCTTACCTTATAGAAGGTCTGAGTTTTATCTGGCAGTTTCCTGGCATTCCTCAGGATCTTCTGGACATCAGTCTGTACAATGACAGCATAAAAAACGAGTCAATGAATCAAAAGGCCCCTTAAATGTTTTGACCAATGAAATGTTTTTATATTAGTTTTAGTGATTACGGCTTGAAAACCTGAAATCCAGTATCTCAATTAGTAGAATATTTATTAGTTGATCTGTATTGGAAATTGTTGGTTCACCGTTTTGTTAAGTACAGAGTTAACAGCCATCTACAAGATGATTTTAGAGTACTCTATGCGCAGATCTTCTGATAAGCTTCAGTGAGATGCAGATTTCCCTTTTTCAGCAGGAGTAAGCACACATTGCTAAATCTATGAGCAAATGGTTTGCTGACAATGTTATTACTGTGCATGACTATAGCCAACTAATCTGATCTAAATGCCAAAGAGAATCTGTGAGATAATGTCAGGAAGATGAGAAACACAGACAAGCTGCACTATCGGCCATCTATCTATCAAAGCAACCTGGGCTTCAGTGCAGATCATCTCCATGCCACGCCGCCTTGATAAATAATAAAAGCACTCAAACTAAGTGCTGAGTGTTTACATGAACTTTACAGTAGGTGGACATTTCTTTATTGTCAATCTTTTTTTGATTAAACTTAGGAAGCATTTTAATAATCTGAGACACTGGATTTCCGTTTTTAAATGAGCTATAAACCACAAGCCTCAAGATTTATATCAAATAGTAAATATTTCGTCATATTTTTAGGAAATATTTCACTTTGTGTGTAATGATTATTGAATAAACTACAAAAATGAAAAACCTTTTGATGACATTTTCCTTTGTTTTTTTAAGATTCACTAATATAAGATTACATAGTTGGTCATGTAAAGATTACTCTGAATGACAGACTTGGACTGACCTGAAGAATCAATATTTGTTTGATGGCGACAATATTGACAAAATCAAATACCAGAAATTCCTGGAGTAATTATTAATCACAGGAACAAGAATTTCAATAAATATTAACCAAGCTCTGCTGAAGAGAGTTCAAACAAAGTAGAGACTTGCTGAGCCCACTGTAGAGGCAGTGAACAGAGCAGCCTCTGAGAAGCCAAGTAACTCATTAGTCAATTGCAAGAAATTAATCTGAAGCTATTTTGACAATTTCGCAAATAAGCCTTTTTTTCTTCTTCTTACACAGAAATGTCAGAAATTAATCGCTTTCTGGGTTTTTTTAAAAACAGAAAGCAGTTCATTAAAAGAATATAATTAGATAAATTTATCACTGACAGAAATGTATGAAATGTTTGTCTTTTCTCCAAACTTTCAAGAGAAAAATACTCTCACGCAGTAATTTTACTTCACCTGTAGTCCACTGGCCTTAATCCACACGGTCACATTCTGGGCATAGCTACGTTTCACCTGTGGTTGTACAGGAAATGGACTTTTACTGTCATCCTCTCCGTAGGGATTATCAGCCGCTTCTGTGACATGAGAAAGGTCACGGGACAACATAGTGAGGTCAGTCAATACACTGCATCATGAGACACGTGAGAAACCCAGGTGAAGTATTAACTACTTGATCGTGTCCACAGTCTGTTGTTCTTTAGGAATACTTGTGCATGGGTCATTGTGTCACATGTTAAATAAAACACAGAGTTTCAGAATATCCCTAAAATGGTTTCCGGATTAATTTAAGCCACTGGGGGAAAAAAGAAAAAAAAATTTAAAGACAGTGCACTTAGAAACCTCATATAATCTTTTGTAAACACAGAACTCTTCATATTTGCTCATTTGACCCTCATCTGCAATGAAACTTGGCATGGTGGAGAGATTAAAAAAACAAAAAGTCACCTGAGATTGGTCCCAAATGTGATATCTTGCCCAGCCAGGGCAGAGGCTCCGGACCGGGATCAAAAAGAGACATCATCAAGTTTGATTTCTTCTTGCTGTCTGCCTGGGAGTACAACATGCCGTACCACTCCGGCCTGAGGGGCAAAAAAGCAAACTACATATACAATTTGTTTGCATAATATAGCAGTCTTTATGGTGCAGGTTAATATAAAATAGTTTATATAACAGCTCTGCTGCATCTCACCCCAGCTGGACCAGCGCCACCATGCCTTCAACCTTCAGACTTCCATGTAAAAGTACACAAAAATTGGGACTTTTGCCTGCCATCTGACTGGCAGAAGGTTCCTCCTCAAGCTCATCTGTGGTTCCCGTACCAACTTCATCCACATCTAAAACCAAGTACACATAATAAACTAAATCATAAATATTTGCTATTCTTTATTAATCAGAAAAAAATACTTGTTTTCATTTCTGCTGTTAGACTGTGTTAGACAATTTTACTTACGTTTTTCTCATCTCTTCTATTAATGTTAGTTTTAATCTTTTACATTACAGAATGAGAGCAATTTTTTAAAGAAGTACTGAAATAAATTAGTGTGCATGACAAATAAAGGAAGCTCGAACCTCAAGGGATTTCCCAGCAGCTTTGCTCTTCCTTCCTATTTTGTTGGTTTCTTATAGTCAGAGGAATTTCCTGATTCGTTCGTTATCAACCTTATTTACTAAAATTGATTTGTTCTGCAACAGCAAACTCTAAAGTTCTTTTTTCTTTCTTTCTTAAGTGAGTTAACATAAAGCTGCTTGAACATTTGGGTGTTTACATCTAAATACGAGGAGATGTGCACAAGCTGCAAAGCTAATATGTCACCAATCCGCATTTCTCTATAACTGGAACATAGCAAAAGTATTAAAACCAACCTTTGTTTACAGCAATAGGTAATACCAAGTGTCTGGATATGACAGGAGGACTTGCAATGTCAGCAATTTCAATGAAACCCACAATCTCCAAATCTGAAAGGCATACAAGAGAAAGATTTGTTTAAAAAAAATGAAGAATTTAAAGAGGATACGAAACACTAAACATATAAAGGCCAGTTTACATCGTGGAGGTCTGCTCTCAAAAACTGACATAGATGTAACACTGTCTGTGAAAGAAGTGCTTAAAGTTTACTTAAATAAGAACAGTGTAGAGGACAGACTGTTTGAATCACCAGACCGACAGAATGAAGTCAGAAACTGATTTTTCCTCCTCTAACCAGCTGTACTGTGCGGCACAATCAGCTCATGCAATCAGCTAAGTTTCTTAGCCCAGCACAAAAATGATCCCCTTAAACGGATTTTCAGTTTTAGTGTCTTTATTTTCCTTAGAGTTATTGATTCTCTCACTAGTTAGCTAACGTAAAATAATGTAAGTCTACTAGCTGCCACCAGCCAACCACATGTTGTCATGGTCCGTACTGACAGAATAAAACTTCAGCACTTATTTCTTAAATCCTGCTTCACAGTTACATCTATGTCAGTTTTTTAAAGTAGGGTTCCATGATGTAAATTAGCTTTTATGCATGTAATGTTTCATGACCTCCTTAAATTAAACTAATCATAAAATCTGAAGCCAGTACCTGTACTAACAGTCCGGGGCATAGGCTCCACCTCTTCATCCATCACGACAGGCTCAGGTCGAGGGAAGACCTGAACATCTGAGGATAGATTCCCACAGTGCAAAACCGCGTGGAAGGGAGAGTATACAAGATCGATCAGCTTCCTGGGGACATGCAGATATAGAATATGACCAAAGATGCCCTTACTAAACATATGAAAGAGGTTAAAATGTTTTTTGTGAATAATCTAAACAGTTACAGTAGTACCCAAACATGGTCTGTACACTCTTCATGCAAAGCGGTCCCTCCATAGTAAAGATTTGCCCATCCCCTCCACTAAGGCAAAGTAATTCCTCCAGGTTGTCCATGGCATCAGTCATCTGTAACTGAAATTACACAAGACAGTGAGTCTAATTTTTCAAAGCTGGGCTATTTAGCTAGATTAAGTTAAACTTTTACATATTTGCAATTTAATGGCAATTTCCACATTCTCAATTAGACTGATCATGCTTCCTGAAAGGTACTGACAGATGGAATAAATATAGATCTAGGGCTGAGACTGTGGTATGGGGAAGACTGGTGGTTGCTCCTGGGCCTCGCAGATTCCCATGTATGAAAATGAGAACTAAGAACCTGAGTGAAGGAAGTAGCCATACAATAGTCATATGACAGGGAGTGAATGAGGTGTGGTCCCCCTCCTAAAAAAATCTCCATGAGAAACTTCCCGGGCACTTGGGATACAATAGCACAAAAACTTTAACTGATAAGTGCTGTGAGGTTATCTATAGCAAATTTTTGTCTGTCGATTCTGAAATGCTGACAGAGAAATCATCTTAAACCTTTAATCAAAGGTCACCTCATCTACAAATTTCATGACGATAAACATTTCACTCACATGTACTGTACCAGTGTACCTGCACATGTGATGTGACAATAAAAGTGATTTGATGAATACCTGATATTTAATAACATGCAGGGTTTTCCCCGACTCAAAGTTGGTAACTATTTATAACCATGATTAGTGTGCATATAGTCAACACAAAAAGACTGTGCTATTTCACTTATACTTATAAGTTTATACATTTTATGTTATTTTTTTGCTATTTGAAAAATAAAATGTATTCAAATTTATTTTTTAAATAACAGCTTTGTGAAGTGACAGCCTCTTTGTTGGAAGCCAAAATGTTTTATGTGCTGGAAAACTATAGTTTGAGTCTGTGAAGGTAGAAAGCAACTGTCATACTGCTGTCATCCTAAAATGTTCACAGAAATGTGTGATTTACAGGTGTCTAACACAGGCAATATGACCCTGAATTGTGTTTTTGATAGCTGCTTCTGGTATCATGTGACTGTAAGGATGGCTCAATACCTCCTCTGCATTGGCAATACACATGATGAACAGTTTGGTAGGAAAAGGGAAAGGAAGAGGAAATTTCTTGTCATCCCCACGTTGTTTCAGTGTTTGGAGGGAGTGGCGTAAAGACCCCTTCCCAATACCAAGGGATCCATCAGTAACCAGCACCACCTACAGGACATATGGAAGAAGTACATAAACATAACTCAGTATATGAACATATGGTTCAGATCACTGCAGGAAAGCTATTCGACCAATAATAAGCAATAAATAAATCCAATAAATACAGAGGTGTGGCGATACTGAATAAAGTGTTAGCCAAATACCTGACAGGGGCAGGCACTACCCCACTCCTGCTGTACTACATTACTAACTCCATTTAGAGCTGCTTCAACACAGGTTTTGTCATAGTCTTCCAGGTTGCTCAGAGCCTCCTGTGCAGGAAAAAAAACATACGGTAATCCCAAAATCAGACCGCTTTTCAAGGAAACAAAATATACTTTGACTTTTCAGACAGATATGTCACATGAGCACACTTTACCTGCAATGCATTGTAGTCTCTGGTGAAAGGTACCAGGAGTTCCCACAGGGAAGAAAAGGCCATCAGCGACGTGAACTCCAAGCGGTAGTTTGAGGCCATGTGTTCAAACAACATATTGAGTCCGTGGACAGCCAGGTTCTTCCTCTGAAACTCTTCGATGCCATCCAATGACACTGGTCGTGTCATGGACAGAGACACGTCCATTAACACCACAGTAGGCATGCTCACCGCTTACAGATCCCAAATATGAAAACAGAAGTCCGCTGCAATGCTCCCACTGACGGTTTCCACTGCGTTGTCGTCGCTGAGGCGTATTTAGCTAGAACAACCAAATACACAGGCGCCGTCAGTAAAGATAAAGAAGAAGGGACATATGGTAACATCCGAACTGTTAGCTAATGTTGGCTAGTTTTTCGGCTAATTTACATTAGCATTATGTAACGCTACGGCAAACGAATGAAATGTTCCAGCTGCCATTTAACCAAAATTACATTATAACTATCCAAAACCTAAGATACAAAGTAAAGAAGCGGTATCAGGAAAAAAAAATTACTAAAACCTACGCGCCTTTCAGTTTTTACGCTAACTAAACAATGGTTATGGTGTACTGTGCACCAGCACTTCCGTCCGGGCTGACATTAGTGTACACATCAGCGGATAGTTCCCGGGAGATAAAAAAACAAAACAAAACCCATAACAACAACAATAATAGTAATAATAATGATAATGATGATAATAATAATGATCTGGCTGCAGACATAACTTTTTATCATCTAGAGATGATAAAAAGTCTTTGTGCAAAACAAGTCTTTTGGCGACTTGTTTTGCACAAAAGACGGGCCGATAAGCAACGCCCACTTTAAAGCCCTGACCAGTAAAGATTTGGTGGACGCGTTTCAAGGTATCTACCCACATTTTCAAAATACATTTTCACAGTTTAAATATTTTTAAATGTATTTTAGGCTTTCTGGAATCTGCTTTGATGATTAGTTTAAGATGAGACGCTACACATAATCCTATTAGTCGGACCTAAAGTAGGTTATAATGTTTACGGTGAAGACTTTTCCAGCGTCATATCCTATAACTTGAACATTCCTTAGATGTCTGCCACTATGATTAAAAATTATAATATTTGTTTTGATTATCTGAATAGAACAGAACCTCTGAAAATATCCTTATCTGGTGCTGTATTTGAGTTGTAATTGCAAAACAGTTCCTAAACTTTTTGAAGAACCTTTTTTTTAGGTTTTGAAGTGGAAGTGGGAAGTTGGGACTTTTTTTGATTGATTTTTCAAAAATGAATTGTACAAGAGGAAAACGACTGCGGCTGAAAAAGCTTCTTTTTTTTTCCTCTTTGGGACTCTCCTCTGTTCCCTCTGTCAGCTGACTGTCAGTGCCAGACCAGGTTTGCCTCAGAACGGAGAGGATTTCAGGGGGAAATTAACAAAGATACTTGAGGTGGAATCTCTCACTGCAAAGCATGATTATGATCCCCAAGATCAGACGCATGTGGTAGATGATGTGGAAACAACCTCAGATTCCAACATACCCACCACTACTGAGTCTCTATTACTGCAAGTCACAAAAGGGTTTATCTCTGCAGCCTCTAAGCTTCCAAAAGAAATATCTACAGCAGCTCCAGCTCCTCCTGCACCGACCATCCTTCATGCTCATTATCCTCTAGATATCTTTTGGCTGGGTGATCCTTCACCTCATTGGGATCATTTACATGTTTGTGCTGCTGGCGATCTTGTGTGATAAATTCTTTGTTCCTGCTCTCAGGGTAATCAGGGACAAGTTAGCCATCTCCTATGATGTGGTAGGAGCCACCTTCATGGCTGCTGGAATATCCACCCCAAAGCTTTTGGGTTTCTTAATAGGAGTCTTCATCACCCATGACAACTTTTGGCACAGTTGCGGGCTCAGCAGTTTTCAGTGTTTCTTTTGTGAATGGATTGTGTGCTTTGTTTTCTCAGCAAGTTCTCCACCTGTCCTGGTGGCCTCTATTAAGAAATATGTCATTCTACATATTTGACCTCATCGTACTGATCATCTTCTTCCTGGACAATGTCATAATGTGGTGGGAGAGCATGATGCTGGTGGCTTGTTAAACTCTCTATGTCATTTTCATGAAGTTTAACGTGCATATAGAGCACAAACTCAAGACCAAACTCCACAAACACAAGAGCATTTTTAAAGCTATTGCTGCAGAGGAACCTGACAAGGTAAGCTCTCCTTTTCAGAGGTCTTATGTTGAATCAGACAAGAATTGAATCTACTGTTTGGTATTTATGTAATTTTCAAGAGCCTAAAATCTGTATTATCTTGTTTAAAACCCATTAATTTAATGATTTCAACCGTGCCCACAACAATCCTTAACTGACAATATCATCATAAATGTAGTTTCACACATAAACCTAATTTATTGGTCACTGTTAACTGGTTTGTAATGACTGCTTTGATTTAAAAAACCATTTAACCCCAGATGGTATCTACACCAGTGATGTGTTACAATTTTAGTGTATGATTGGGAACAAAACTACAGAGTGTAGTTCATTCAGATGTGTCTGTAAGTATGTTTTGCATCTATTTAAAGAATTAAAAGAATTAACACAAGGATAACATGAATACCAGGCGTTCACAGAAACATATTAAAAAGTTACCAGTTAGACAAATACAGTGGGGCAAAAAAGTATTTAGTCAGCCACCGATTGTGCAAGTTCCCCCACCTAAAATGATGACAGAGGTCAGTAATTTGCACCAGAGGTACACTTCAACTGTGAGAGACAGAATGTGAAAAAAAAATCCATGAATCCACATGGTAGGATTTGTAAAGAATTTATTCGTAAATCAGGGTGGAAAATAAGTATTTGGTCAATAACAAAAATACAACTCAATACTTTGTAACATAACCTTTGTTGGCAATAACAGAGGTCAAACGTTTACTATAGGTCTTTACCAGGTTTGCACACACAGTAGCTGGTATTTTGGCCCATTCCTCCATGCAGATCTTCTCGAGAGCAGTGATGTTTTGGGGCTGTCGCCGAGCAACACGGACTTTCAACTCCCGCCACAGATTTTCTATGGGGTTGAGGTCTGGAGACTGGCTAGGCCACTCCAGGACTTTCAAATGCTTCTTACGGAGCCACTCCTTTGTTGCCCGGGCGGTGTGTTTTGGATCATTGTCATGTTGGAAGACCCAGCCTCGTTTCATCTTCAAAGTTCTCACTGATGGAAGGAGGTTTTGGCTCAAAATCTCACGATACATGGCCCCATTCATTCTGTCCTTAACACGGATCAGTCGTCCTGTCCCCTTGGCAGAAAAACAGCCCCATAGCATGATGTTTCCACCCCCATGCTTCACAGTAGGTATGGTGTTCTTGGGATGCAACTCAGTATTCTTCTTCCTCCAAACACGACGAGTTGAGTTTATACCAAAAAGTTCTACTTTGGTTTCATCTGACCACATGACATTCTCCCAATCCTCTGCTGTATCATCCATGTGCTCTCTGGCAAACTTCAGACGGGCCTGGACATGCACTGGCTTCAGCAGCGGAACACGTCTGGCACTGCGGGATTTGATTCCCTGCCGTTGTAGTGTGTTACTGATGGTGACCTCTGTTACTTTGGTCCCAGCTCTCTGCAGGTCATTCACCAGGTCCCCCCGTGTGGTTCTGGGATCTTTGCTCACCGTTCTCATGATCATTTTGACCCCACGGGATGAGATCTTGCGTGGAGCCCCAGATCGAGGGAGATTATCAGTGGTCTTGTATGTCTTCCATTTTCTGATGATTGCTCCCACAGTTGATTTTTTCACACCAAGCTGCTTGCCTATTGTAGATTCACTCTTCCCAGTCTGGTGCAGGTCTACAATACTTTTCCTGGTGTCCTTCGAAAGCTCTTTGGTCTTGGCCATGGCGGAGTTTGGAGTCTGACTGTTTGAGGCTGTGGACAGGTGTCTTTTATACAGATGATGAGTTCAAACAGGTGCCATTGATACAGGTAACGCGTGGGGGACAGAAAAGCTTCTTACAGAAGGCGTTACAGGTCTGTGAGAGCCTGAGATTTTCCTTGTTTGAGGTGACCAAATACTTATTTTCCACCCTAATTTACGAATAAATTCTTTACAAATCCTATCATGTGAATTCATGGATTTTTTTTTTTCACATTCTGTCTCTCACAGTTGAAGTGTACCTCTGGTGCAAATTACTGACCTCTGTCATCATTTTAAGTGGGGGAACTTGCACAATCGGTGGCTGACTAAATACTTTTTTGCCCCACTGTATGTAGTTGCAACTATGTCAAAAATTGAAATGATACTGTCTGTAAAGTTGCAGCATTGTATAGTCTGTAGCATAAGATGATTAAAAACACGAGGAGAAGGATCAGTCAGTTGATAAGAAGATTGTCTCAAACAGTGGTCTATTTGTTATTAAAAAAGACAGAAATCATGGTACATATTAGGTACTGTTGCCAGTCATGATTAATGAACTGCTTCCTAGGAGAATCTACCTGAAGGAAATGATGACAACAAAGCCAGAGCTGATGAAAACAGAGTGGAGGAGGATCAAGATGAAAAAACAGAGGAGCCATTGTCTTTACAGTGGCCTGACTCAGGGTGGGAGCAAGCCATCTACCTGCTTAGGCTGCCCGATGTTCGCAAAAAGGTGATAATCAGATTCTTCTTTTTGATTTATTGTTATTTTTATTATTCTTACAGATACTGTAAGTAATCTAGGTGTTTTCCTGGATAGTTCATTTAAGCTGGATAAACAGGTTTCCTCTGTGGTTAAATCTGGCTTTTGTGCCAATTGTGCCAAATTTCCAAGGTCAAACGTTTAATACCGTACAAAGATCTTGAAAAACGTATACATGCCTTTGCGACCTCCAGATTAGATTAATATAACTCTCTCTACTCTGGACTCCAACTCGCTCACCTCCAACGATTAGAGCTTGTTCAGAATGCTGCGGCTCGTCTCCTAACCGGAACTAGAAAGTTTGCCTCCATTACTCCAGTGCTCTCTGATTTACATTGGCTGCCTATTAAATTGCGTATTGATTTTAAAGTTCTGCTGCTTACTTTTAAATGCCTAAACAACCTTTCACCTGACTATCTCACCGACCTCCTCAGTCTCTATACTCCCAGCCGTTCTTTTTGATCATCTGGTCAGTTACTTCTGGCCCAGCCTAGGCACCGTTTGAAGACTAGGGATGATCGTGCCTTTGCCTCTGTAGCACCAAACATCTGGAATAGTCTTCCTGCTACCGTTCGTGCCTCTGACTCCATTCAATCCTTTAAAGCATGCTTGAAAACTTACCAATTCAACCTGGCTTTTCCGACTCTCACTGCTCATTAATTGCTGTATCGTTACTCATTTCTTTGGATTATCCTGAATTCTCCCTATCTCTACTTACTAATGAGTTACAGTGTGTGACCATAGAAATGTTTTATTCATTGGACAAAACTATGCAGTTATCAAGCATATAGACAGCCGTGTAAATAAAAAAAACAAAATAATCAGACATCCGCTCGGAAAATGTATAAATAGTCTTTTCTGAAAAAAAACCCCCAGTGATGGTGTGACTGTGACGTCAGGGGCCCTATATTACGCCCAACAAAATACAAAGGCCTTCTATCCTGCGCACTGACATCCTGTTTGTAAGCCCAAGTAGGCTTGTTGAAAGGGTTCATATACATTTCATAAAGTCAGTGACTTTAAAGAAACTAGAGAACAAAGGCTTGATGCATTAAAGATGATTTCCTGAGAAAAATAACCACAAACCTGAAATTTCAAAAAAAGAACATTGAAAGCCAATGCAGTGTCCCCCTGACACTAATTAAAATTGTGAGGGTGTTATAAAAAAAGATCTTGATCTGTTTATTATTTACAATTTACACAAGTTGGGTTACGATAGTTGAGTCTATTTTAAAGGAGCAACAGAATAGCTGTTTTGGTCAGTGTAACTATTGTTTATGTGTATTATTGTGTATGTTTCACATAGATTCATATAGAGTATATAGATTGTGCCCACTTGTCTGTACTGAATATTGTTATGTGATGTGTATGTTGTAACCTCTGCTGGTGTCTAGGCCATGTCTCTCTTGGAAAAGAGATTAAAATCTCAATTAGCATTTTACCCGGGTAAATAAAAGACTAAGACACAAATCATATAAATCACAGGAACACATGGGACTACACAGTTATTCCGAAAAAGGGTTTCTTTTAAATCCTTAGTGTTTAGGCATAAGCAATAGCTTCACATTGTTAGTTACAGAAACACAGATAATAAATAGTTTAAGAAAACTAAAAAACAGAAGCAAATAATCACAAAAACTGATCAGTACATAAGAAGCTTTTCACCTATGATGTTGATTTTACACCCATTAGTATGTTTTCCAGTTAGTTTAAATTTTGTGATGCATCTCTAACAGTATGTAAAATATTTATGGTTTTATGTTCTAATTAACCTTGTTGTGCATCAGGGGTAGGCAACTCCTGGCCTCGAGTGCTGGAGTCCTGCAGGTTTTAGATATCACCCTTGGTCAACACACCTGAATCAAATGATTAGTTCATTACCAGGCCTCTGGAGAATGTCAAGACATGTTGAGGAGGTAATTTAACAATTTGAATTAGCTGTGTTGGATCAAGGACACATCTAAAACCTGCAGGACACCGGCCCTCGAGGCCTGGAGTTGCCTACCCCTGTTGGCAGGTACACAATCATACACCCCACAATAAACTATTTACCAAATTTCAGCACACATTTTAAAATTAAACCAAAAACCACAGTTTACTTTTACAAGAACATCTTTCCAAATACATATTTATTTGATCCAAGTGATACCTCCTCTTTTGCTGCAAGATAGATAGCAAGCATATAGTGCATATATGGTTAGAGTGGGACGTAAACAAAGGCTTCAGGTGCATTATATTATCAACCCACGATTAGGAAGCAGGTATGGGAGGAGTCAGTGCTAAAGCTGCGTTCACTCATGGAAATGCATTCACCTACACTAGGGGAGCATTAATCACACATACACGTGACATCACTGATCAAGTCACCACTGAAAGCTGCAAACAGTCTGAGTCTAATGGTTGGCTAGTTTTCAGAATATGGCATTCGCCCTTGCAACAGTGTTTTAAGATGCACTACTATTTCATATTCCTATGCTGGAAACACCGGAACAGCAATCCATCAAGGAACGCGTCACTTTATCAGTTATGCACATTGATATGGTACTTATATGTTTTAATATGAAGTTTAAAGGTAGACATACCAGTATAATACGTTTCACTATGTCATCAAAGTTTTTTTCTCTAAACACTGTGGTGTCAAAATACCATTAGACAAAACAAACACTTATTTTGCATTAAACTGAATATTACTAAGGTATACTCACAAGTGAGAGTGCGGTAACGCACATAATCCTCTTAGAAGACTTCAGGTATTAGGTATTATGCTGATCCATTGTGAAGAGTTGTTCTGTGTCCTACATACATAACACTGGCCACTGCAACAGTTTGTTTGTGCCACAATAGCTGACAGTGGAAACCTGTGTTTGGATATGCTTGCACTTATGATTTTGCAAGATGTTATTCTCTGGTAAGTCTGAACCTTTTTGTTCTCTTTGGATAAAGCAATTAGATTGGCTCCTTGCTTTAAATTTTGCATCACAACTCTAGTCTTTCATGTTGTGCAGAAACCAGCATTATGCAAAGAAAGTAACTGTAACACTTTATAAATGGATCTATGAATACAGTGGGGAAAATAATAATTTGATGATCTGCTGAATTTGTTTGTTTTCTCGTTTTCAAAGAAATAAACAGTCTCTGATATTTATGGTTGTTTTTTTTTCCAATGGAGAGACACACAATATCAACAAAAACTCCAGAAAAAAATGACATAGAACAAATTAGCCACTCTTTAGTTGCCTTGTATGTTTTGGATCATTGTCATGCTGGAAGACCCATCCACAACCTCTCTTCAGTGCTCTAGCTGAGGCAAGGACATTCTTGTCCAAGATTTTGTGGTACGCAGCCCCGTCCTTTTGTCCCTCAATGAGAGGATCTCTCCTGTACCCAAAACATAATGTTTCCACCACCGTGTTTCCACCAAGGTGAGTCGAGTTGAGGCCAAAGAGCTTGATGTTTATTTCATCTGACCACAGCAATTTATCCCAAGCCTTCTTTAAATTGTTTAGATCTTTACTGGCAAACTTCACATGAGCCTATACATGTGGCTTCCTTATTAGAGTTACTTTGAAGCTCCTCACAGAGGGTGATTGAGGGTCATTTTCTGTGTCTTACATTTCCTAATAGTCACATCAAGTGTTGTCACCTTCCCACCAAGCTTTTTGCTGATGGTCTTGTAGCCCGTCCCTGCCTTGTGCAGGTCTGTAATCTTGCTCCTGACATTCTTTGACAGCACTTTACTCTTTAGCCTGTGGGAATGCAGAGGTTGGAATGGAAGAAACTGATTATGTGGACGATTGTGCTTCATGCACATAACTATTTAAGAACAGAAGTATCAAATCTTTATTTCGCTCAGTGACATGCAAATGACTTTATAACCTTTATATAATGTTTTTGTTTGATATTCTGTCTCTCTTTGTTAAACTAAAACTACCATAAAAAAACAGATTTAATTTTGTTGTAAGTGAGCAAACAAATAATTGTTTTCCCCATGATAATACTGTGACACATAATAATGGATACATTTTAGTTATGAATAGTCCAAATGCCTTGAAATACATGTATACTATTAATATCTTTTCCAAATGCAATTTTATCCCTGTTTTTCCTTTACTGTACTATAGACTGAGTATTCCATGGATTTGAAGATGTGAAATGAGTCACATCACTGGAGTTTTGAATTCTGCCACCCCATGGTCTTCTGGGGAGAGAACTGGACTCCACCAAATTTTATTTATGCACCTTATTTCAACCTAGCCAAAAGCAACACCTGCTGCTGGAGAAAAATGTATTGTACCAGAAGGAAGCGACTGCAGCTGAGCCGAGTTCTTTTTCTCCTCTCTGGGGTTTTCCTCTGTACCCTCTACCAGCTGACCATCAGCACTAGACTGTACGAGCCTTTGGCAATGCCTCAAATTGCACAGGATAGTGGGGAAGGTTCAGCAGAGGGGGTTGAGGAGATTGCAGATCTGGGAAAGGCTCTAACTACAGCATATGATTTAGAGCAAACTGAGCAAAGAAACACAACGTATGATGTCCATAATGCAACTACAACTTCAGTATCCACAACATCTACCACTACTGAATCGCCATTATTGCCAACAACAAATCGGACTCTTGTGCATTGCATCTATGTGGCACCTGAACTTCCGGAAACACCCACGCCAGCTCCTCCTACAACTACCGTCCCACCAGCCTTTCCGGGTGAAGCGCCACATATGAAGGGTGATTACCCAGAGGACATTTTTTCAATCGAAGATCGCAGACGTGGCTGGGTGACCCTTCACATTATTGGGATGATGTACATGTTTGTGTCACTTGCAATTGTGTGTGATGAGTTTTTTGTTCCTGCTCTCGGGGTAATCACAAACAAGTTGGCAATCTCTGATGATGTGGCTGGAGCCACCTTCATGGCCGCCGGAGGTTCTGCCCCTGAGCTTTTTACCTCTTTGATAGGAGTCTTCATTGCCCACAGCAACGTGGGTATTGGCACAATTGTGGGCTCAGCAGTTTTCAATATTTTGTTTGTGATTGGAATGTGTGCTTTGTTTTCTCGGGAGATTCTCCATCTGACCTGGTGGCCTCTATTCAGAGATGTGTCATTCTACATACTTGGCCTCATCTTTCTAATTATCTTCTTCCTGGATAATGTCATAATGTGGTGGGAGAGCATGATGCTGGTGGCTTGTTACACTGTCTATGTCATTTTCATGAAGTTTAATGTGCAAATAGAGCGTGCATTCAAGACCCAACTCCACAAACACAAGAGCATTGTCAAAGTTATTGCTGTAGAGGAACCTGACAAGGTAAGATCTCCTATTAAAGAATTCATCAAAGCTCTTATCCTCAGTCAGACAACTAATAAGTCTGTTGTCTGATATCTATATTGAAAAGTTTTCTCCATTTTCACCCAAACCCATAAACTACTGGTAACAGAAAACAACCTAATGAAACTTTTGAAGAGCTAGGCATACTAGCTAGGTATTAATGCATTCCTGCTGGAGAGACATAAATCAGCAGATTTTAAGATATTTAACTAGTAGAGGTTTTTGTAGGGATTATTATTAGCAACTAGAAAGCAGTTTCGTCACATGATATATACGTAGCTTTTTATAAAAACAAAAACACCCCAAAGCTAATCAGCTGCAGCAAATGAATGCTTTCCAGAGTTATAGCTCCTTTAGCATCCATGTATAGCGTGTCCAAACCTAAACAGTGTGACTGAGGCTTAACTTACACCAAGTAAAGGGTTTAAGGGTTTGTTCATACTCAGGGTTTTTGAGGGTGGGACTCCCAAAAAGAGAACATTTTATTCCTTGTTGAAAATGCTATTTCATATCATTTAGAATCATTAATAATTATTTTATGGGGATAATGGATACAATAAAAATACTGTCATCCTCTGCATTTAAAAAAAAAAAATCTGACATCATCAAGTCAGGCAGCGTGTGCAATGAGTGAACTAGTAATGCATTAAATTATAGCACTAATATAAAATCTACCAGAATGAACTTTGTTTTATCTCTGCCGCTGAATGATCATCACTGAACAAAACATTGTTGCACACAGACTAATGGAAACGGTGAGGATAATGCCCCTCCTGCTCCAGAGGACAAGAATCGTTTAAAGGTAAAAATCAATTCACCAACCAATAAACTGCAAGAAGAAAGTCACAAAAAAATTCTTTATACCCTTCAGACTCACAGTCTTATTTTGTAAATAATTAAGACAAGTGCTAGCTCCCTGCACTAGTTAAGAAAAAAAAAAACAGCCACTATATCCACTATTGCATGTTTAACAGTGATGGGCTATTATCTGTACAGTGACTAGTTATCATGACCTCAGCCGTCTCTTTCCCCAGTTGAAGCCATCCCTTCAGCGAGGGGGGAGTTCTGCTTCTTTACACAACAGCACAATGAGAAACACCATCTTCCAACTCATGATTCATACATTAGACCCTATAGGTAATGGTGAGTACTATTTGATAGTTGTGAATACTGTTTGATGACTGATAACTGTGTACCAAGTGCTTTTATAATAGCTGTCTGAGTACTATGTCCTTCTCATTCTAAAATGGATTAGCAAAGTGTCCCACATGAAGGCAGCACTAAGTCCAGATTGATACTAAGCAGATAAATACCTACCTCAGTCTGTAGAGGGATCCATTTAGAGGCCTGTAGGAGAACAGGAAGAATATCACCAGGGTATAGCTGCAATACACTCTAGAAAAAGTCAGTTAGTGCATGATGACCAGTGTTGGGTAAGTCACTTTAAATTAGTAACTTAGTTACATTACTAGTTACTTCTATCAAAAGTAACTCAGTTACTTCAAGTTAATCGTTACTTTCAAAGTAACTAGTTACTAGGGAAAGTAACTTTGGTTTTACTCAGAATTCTCTTGTTAATGTGTTGCTTCCATAACTGGATACCCAGCAAGATTGCCAGTCTTCTAGCTTGCTTACTTGCCACAAGTGCACTGTGCCACCTACCAATAGAAAGGAAAAAATGATGTGCATATTTCCACGAGAGAAATCCCACACCTGGAGAAATCCCACACCGTTGACCGCCGCCACGATTCTATCCTACGTCACAGCGTCATGTGCGCTTTTTACATCCAACACAAAAACTGCAGTCGTGGTGCTTTCGATTGTACGCAGAACTCAGAAATTCGGCCTTCCGAATAGGAAGATGTAGGTAACACCAGACTGCAGATGAGCTGCATACAGGGCTGGACTGGTTCATCAAGAGTTGGGAGTTCGCCTTGTAATCGGAAGGTTGCCGGTTCGAGCCCCAGCTTGGTCAGTCTCGGTCGTTGTGTCCTTGGGCAAGACACTTCACCCGTTGCCTACTGGTGGTGGTCAGAGGGCCCGGTGGCGCCAGTGTCCGGCAGCCTCACCTCTGTCAGTGCGCCCCAGGGTGGCTGTGGCTACAACGTAGCTTGACATCACCAGTGTGTGAATGTGTGTGTGAATGGGTGGATGAATGGGTGGATGACTGGTTGTGTAAAGCGCTTTGGGGTCCTTAGGGACTATACAAATACAGGCCATTTACCATTTAAACTCCATCTAAACTTGGTTTATTTCTGACCCAGATGGACTGCAGGTTATAACTTCTTACCTGAAGTTCAGTTCACCTGACACTCGGACCGGCGGCCGCCTCGGTTCTCTGCTCCTCCTTTCCCTCATCCACCTGCTGGCTTCCACCACTTGCTAATGTTACTGAATCTGTGGAAGCTGCGATAGCCACCACACGAAGTAACGAATAACAACCCTATCTAAATCCCAGTAACGATTAATGCGTTCCTGATTTTGGCATAATAACTAGTTACCGTGCTCGTTACCACAATAATACCGTAGTTACTGTAACGTGTTACTTAATAACGTTAGTCCCTACACTGATGATGACGGGGTTTTCTTTCCCTTAAATTAGTTAAAATGCAATGATTTAGAAGATGTAAGCTGGGTTGACAGTGTGATGATGGGCTGACCTATCCAGATTTGACATTTGAGAAAATGGTTACAAAGATTATCTATGTTATACGTTTGAGCTGAAAATTCCCTTTAGCCATGAATGCTTTGTAATCTGAAAGCGGAAAGGTACTATAGATGTGCAAGGGTCTGTACGAGCTAGCAACTAGCTATGAAATGAAGATATATTTAGAATAAAAATAGTCCAGAACACAACACCTTCTTCCTGTTTTTACTGTTGTTATTCCCACCCCAGACACATCTGGCCAATAAGCAGGCTGAATATTCTCACGCTCGATCTGATATTGCTTAGTGGTCTTCAACTAGGAGTCTTCAACTCCTAGTGTGAATGTGATCCGACAGTGATTCAAGCCATGGCTTGAATCACTGTCGGATCACATTCACACTATAAACAAACTTCAAGGAGTTCATTTGCACCAAGACCACCTCCTCTAAAGGCTCTTGGTGTGGTTACTGTGTTCACATCTGCACAAACATACTGCATGAAGGGGGGAAATGAACCAGAGTTTGATTTAAATGGGCTAAACACAGCAGGCATGAAAACACCCTGAGATCCATCCAAGAAACATCAGTGACAGAAGTAATTCTGTCAAGCAATAATTTTTAGTCAATCAAACCTTTTCTCATGTCTGGGGAGCACTATCAATAGAAATACTCTACTCTGTTATTATGTACCTTGGGATGAGTGTATTTAGTCCAAAATATGAGAAGTTGAAAAACTGACTGCTGACGCTGTCTTTCTGTGGTTTTTGCTGTACTACTGGTAATATTAATAATTATTTTAGCCTCATTGTGAGGAATGGCTGTGTGGTGGACGCAGATGAACAGTCCAGTCTTTGTTTATCCCCCCTTTTCATCATAGCAATTTATTAGTGTGCCGTATTTGCAATCAAACTAAGGCAAGAAGTTTAGTATAAAGCAAAAGAAAAACAAGTAACCTCAACTTAAACACTGATTATCCAAAAAGTAAAATAAACTATTAAGATAGCAATTCTGTAGTACATCCATTGTGGCCTACTCACCATTATGACCTAACATGCAATGCTTCTGGAAAGTAGCTGACCATATAGTCAGTAGCTCCTCCCACTCCAGGAAATGACAATTAAATATCAGTTAAATACTAAATTAACTTATAGTAGTTCTCAATCTAAAGTGCAGTCTGATGAAAAGATGAGCAATAAGTTAATCAAATACAAATCTTAACCACCAACATTTTCAATCAGGCTCTCTTTAGGGTTTCATGACTACCGTAATATAGCAGCAATATACACATAATGAATCTAAATTAAAAGCACTTTGTACTGTGTTTAGGGCCCTCCGTGTGACGTCTGTGATTCTAATTTTATTTTGCCACTTTGTGTGTTTGTAGGGAAATTTAAGGAGAAAGCTGAAACTCTGAACAGCGTGGCAAGAAAGAAATCAGACGCCAAAGACAAAAGTGAAGGTAACAATGAAGGATGTGAGCGTCATTCACTGACTAGAGACTGACACCTGCTTAGTATCATTATCAATAGCTGGTCTGCAAAGCATTAAAATGACATGCGCAAAATGACTTAAAAAAAAAAATAAAATAGGTTTTTTGTTCAACATCAGTAGATGTCGCTATATGCCAACTATCATAATAAAACAACTGTTTCCCCATTGTAGTAATATTTTAGCTTATACCTTGGAAACAGTTAGTACACACTAGTTAAAAAAAATATATATATATATACTGTATGACGGTGGCGTGACTTTTACACAAAGGCAAGCAGACATTCCCCAGCCTCCAGAATACACAAACAAACATATTATTCCACTTTTTAACAGTTTAACTAGTTAAACTGGAACAGATTAAAACATACCATTTTTGCTGTCTGTCTGCACTTTACATGGATGTCTTCAGCTTTTGGCACTCTTTCCTGACTGAAGAATTTTAAAATATTATTACTTTTATAACTGAATATCTACTATATTACCAAATATTACTTGCTAACAAACTGAGAATGACAGGAGGTGGAGGAATTTGCCAAATAACTTTTTAGCAAAAAAGTAATAAAACAACATGGTCAGAGCAGCCCTCTCCACCGTCATCACAGCTTTCCTTGTGAATGTAAGGAAGTATTAACAATGTTTTTAACATTTCTCTGCATCACACGTTGGCCAAGGTGGTTAGCAAGACGAAACTCATCTGTTAGGATGCTAAATCACTGAAGCTTGTTTACTTGTTAATGCTAGCTTTATGTTTTTTTTTTATTTGACATATTTGACATGTCAAATTGCATGTACAAACCAAGTGCATATAACTATGCAGAGAACTCAAGGAATGTATAGGTATATAGCTAAGAAGACAGTGAGTGAATTCAGCTAATGCATTGACTGCAGTTCTTCCTGTAATCAGTCCTGAAGTCTTAAATGAAATTAAAATCTTCCAGATAACTGCATAAGGGCCCGCAGTTATTAAGCAAACTCTTTGGGATTCCTTTCACAGATGGTGGGGAAAAAACTGAGCAGAGCAAAGAGTCAGAACCAACCCCAGCTGCAGAAGAAGAAAAGAAGGAGCAGCCAGAGGACAAGAAGGTACTCTCCAACCATGTCCTGGTGGCTTTCAAAAAGCCCAGAAGTCAGTCTTTGATTCCTGTCTATGTAAGAGTCAATGCACAGATCAATGATACAACTTGTGGGCACCTGCTTCCTTAGGATGGTTTGACTTTTGTTTCTTTTTATCATATGTTTTAATTGCGGTATCTTTCCTACTTCAGGAAGATGTACCAGCAAAAGATGATGGGTCAGGAGAGTCAGACGACTCTGAGAGCGACGAAGAGGACAGCGATGATGAAAGTGACGAGTCCAGTGAAGATGAGGATGATGATGAGGATAAAGACGAAGAAGAAGATGAAAAAGATGATGAACCTCTGTCTTTACAATGGCCCGATACACGTCGAAAGCAAGCAACCTACCTCTTCCTGTTGCCCATAGTTTTCCCTCTGTGGCTTACCGTCCCAGATGTTCGCAACCCGGTGAGAGATACCATAATATTTCTGATATCAGCTGTGGTAATTTAAATCATGCTGCATTTTGCTTTTCCATAACTCACTTTGTCCTATAGAAATCCAGAAAATTCTTTGTTGCCACCTTCCTGGGCTCTATTCTATGGATTGCTATCTTCTCGTACCTCATGGTGTGGTGGGCCCATCAGGTCAGTTACTTTAGATACAAATACTCTGCTTTGTTTCCTGTTGATGTGCATTGACACACAGTATCACTTAACTCATTCACTGCCAGCCATTTTCAAATCAGGTAACTCCCCACTGCCAGGGTTTTTGAGCATTTTTACTCATTTTTGAAGAGCCACAGAAAACTGTGTGTTATGATCATATAAACGCTGAACCTACCAAAATGAAGAACAGACTCTCTTCTTTCATCCAAAAAATAAAGCTTGTTTCTACCATTTTCCATTCTTTAGTAATCAGCTGTAGAAGAGAGGTGGGTTCCACCAAAAATGCCTGTTTTGACCAAAAAAAGGGAGAAAACGAGCTTTTTGTGAAAAATACATTTCAAGCAGAACACTAATATTTCTTGCTTTGTGACACCTCTAACATATAAAATAGTTTTTCACTTCTATAAAACAGAAATAACACTGAGAAAGGTTATGTTTTATCAAAACAATTTATTTACAAATATATGAAAAAATAAAATTCACTGACAAGCTGCCCGAGGTTGTATTCTAGCCCCTCCCATTGAAAAACGTAATTGACGTCTATAGACGTCAATGGCAGTGAATGAGTTAAAAGATCTGTGTAAACTAAAAGCTGAGCACCTAAAAATCTTGTTCATCTTCCTAGGTGGGTGAGACTATTGGCATCTCAGAGGAAATTATGGGCCTGACTATGCTGGCTGCGGGGACCTCCATCCCTGACCTCATTACCAGTGTGATTGTGGCTCGTAAAGGCCTGGGAGACATGGCTGTGTCTAGCTCTGTGGGCAGTAACATCTTTGACATCACTGTGGGGTGAGCCTCTATAGCTGGATCGTCATCAATTTCGTTTTTAAAGCTGCTTAACACAAACTTTAATAATTCCTTTCTCTCCCTTTTCTTTATGTTTTTTCACTATCATTTTATTTAAAAGTCTCCCAGTCCCTTGGCTCCTGTACTCAGCCATCCATAGTTTTGGTCCAGTGGCTGTCAGCAGCAATGGGCTCTTTTGTGCCATTGTGCTGCTCTTCCTCATGCTCCTCTTTGTCATCATCTCCATTGCTTCCTGTAACTGGAAGATGAATAAGGTGCTGGGTTTCACCATGTTCCTCCTCTACTTTATCTTCTTGGTGCTCAGTGTTATGTTGGAAGATCGTATCATCATCTGCCCAGTTTCCATCTAATTCTTTCTGCTGAACTGTTAACCTTTTTGGGAAAGGATCTCACGAGCATAGACCTGGATATCTATAGGAAACATTCAGAAAGCTACGTGCTCTGCATTGTTACCAGTGAAGTGTCTGGTATGTCAGCAGCAATAAAGCGTTTTCTAGAACCCGATACTCACTTATAGAAATGATGGCAGCTTTTAAATTGATTTTCATAGTACACGGGGAGATGCATGACTACTGTCTAATACAGTGTAGATTTTGCGGTGTAAGACCTAACAGAGATGTTAATGGGTTTTTTATGCACTGTCTATGAAATGCAAGTAAAAGTGTTAGTTTGTGGACACATTTTGAAAAATGTAGGCTACTAAATGTGTATTTTGTATCATCGTAAGTAAATGATTTTGTAAGAATCATGATAGGGACCCTGAGCTTGCTTGAACTTTTTTTTCAAAAATCATGAAAAATCATTGAAAAAATAAAAAATAAATCAAACACAACATCCATAGAATAAATGTCTTTATTCATAAATGAAGTCAAACTATACATCCACCTAAGGAAGAAATTTCATTTCTTTTCTTTTTTTTATGTAAAAATCATACAAATCAGTATCTGTGTTACAAATGATAAATAATACATTGAAAACATTGTTAAAATTGACACTTAGTGTAAACAACACATAGACATAAAATTATGTTTTGGTCATTCACTGTTTTGTTTTTTACCCAGACTTTTTTTTTTTTTACAAGTTGGCTAAAATACTGGTCTACATGCTGTGAGATTGGTGTTTTATTTCAAGCACACAGACTTATATAATCCAGCATTGTATCATCAGTTACTGCAAAGTCCAGCAATGAGCTGTGGAGCTGCATCACTCCAGGTTTTTTGTCAGTTGATCGTGAAAGAGTGAACTGTCACACTTGTGTTTTAAAGTGATTTCTGAATGAGGGCAGGTCGGAGCTGTTTTTCATGTCAAAGAAATGCCTTTGACATCTTTATATCTTTAAATATTCTCAGTGCAAATAAGCCTGCACTACCGTCTGTTCCAAGACCGGTTAGTATAAGTGTGTAAAACATCCATCAATACTCTGTATGTCACACTAAACAGTGCACTGTTGTCCAAATATCTAAAACATCGACACCATACATTGAAGACAAAAAGAAAATATACAAAATTCTAGAGTCAAATGCTCTGTACATTATTATGAACCCATTAGTGTGACTCAAAGTCTTTATAAAAGAAAATGTTGACAGAAAACATTTATCTCCTTTTGATTGATTGTACTGTTTTTAAGGAAATCCATCCTTGCAAAATCACATTTAACACAAAATTTTAATCATTACTTTAAAAAAAGATATTGCCTAAAAAAAACCCAAACTGTAAATTAATGAATTATATAATATTCCCTTTTGGGATCTTTTGGTACATTGTACAAAAACAAATAAACATTGTGCATATAAATTAACTGGCTCCATTCTTGAATCAGAAACAATTTTGTGGTTTATAATTTTATGAGGTTACAACCTAGTTTAGTGTATTTCAGTATATGAGTTTAACCTGTCTGCTTTATGAGGTGTACATGAAGAGGAAGTGATTTGCCTTTACAAACTTGAACCTGTGGAAATTTCAGACAGAACCATGACTAAGGTGTGCGTGGCAGAGACACAGCCCCATGTAAATGAGAACAAATGGCAAGTGCTCATCTTATCAAAGTGCTTTGTAAAAACATGAACGTCTAAAAGTACACACAGTCAACAACAGTCTTAACAAGGTCACCAGGACCACTGAGGAATTTCGACGAGGTGAACTTACACTTAGTTGTACCTACTTATTCACAGCTTCAACAGTAACAGAGGCATAAAGTAGACCGTGTAATAACTGTGCAAACATTTATACAGAAAATATCTTCAAAGTATTTACAAATACAAGGCCTGTCACTTCATGCCTCTCAGCTCTGACAGTTTTCAAGAAACTCATGGCAGTTGCATTATGTTCAGTCCCATTGTGCTTACAAGAGCTTAATGCTTCAGTCAGATGAGCTGGTCCTGAGTCTGAAGAGCAGTTTGACAAACAAAGAAACAAACAAAACAACAACAACAGCAGCAGTGACTGTTGGAGGGAGGAAAAAAAGCTACAGAAGGGGGACAAAATGTTCACAAACCAGGCTCTCCAAATGTCCTTCTACACTCCATGACCCCTGCTCCAGGGGGCCGGTCACAGTTGTGTGTCAGTTTAACCAGGTTGGGGGTGAGGCGATCGTATGCCAGCTTGTACTCGCGATCGAAAGCACCTGCAGGCGAGATAATGGTAAGTTAAGAATCTGTCAGCATGCTTTCTTTATATAAAATCTTTTATATCCATTAACTACAAACAGCAGGCATTTGAGAATATCGGCAGAAGAATCTACAGTCTTCTAGCTAGCTGTTCTATTGTAGATGGTCAGAGAAATACTTTGGGTTATGTAAGGTGGTACTAAAACTGTGTTATGTGGATATATTCAAATACTTTAATCTTATACTTTGTACAGAGTACAAATGAGGCTAGTGTATTGCATCCAAGATGGCTGTTTACACAAAACTTTGTACAGGATATGTGAAAAAAAGAAGAAAAAAACCCGCCTGATGGAGTTACACAAAATGTCAGGGCATCATTAAAGCCATCAAGAGTCATTATTACATATTTGGGCAAAAGCAGTGGACTGACATTTCCAGTCCTGCTAAAATAACTAAAAACTAAAATATCCATGCTCTGAACTTACTGATATTAATGTTGTTCTTCCTCAAAGCCACCAGAGCAAGGAACAATAACTCTCTGTAGAGACTCCTTTTTTGGGAGAGAAAAGAAAAGAAAAGCAATGAGATTTTCCATTCATATGATTTTGCCGGTGTAATTTTACTCATCACACACCTCTTTATTTACTTACCTCTGTCTTTTAAAACCTAACTCAGGCCCCAACAGCTGAATGATCTGGCTCATGGGCTGATGCACATCACTCTTCTTAATGCTCCTCACGAAACCCTGCAGGAGCTCCACAGTGAAGAGTTGGCCTTCTTCACATAACCCGGAGCGAACCAGCGAGTTGGCACCTGCGAAGAGGGAGAGATTAAAATCACTGCGATCAAAGGTTCATTCATCTCATTTCTCTCATTAACAGATGAGAGAAATGAAGAAACGAAGTCTGAAGGTGTGGCTCACTGATAAGATGACTTGATTAATAGGTTTCCTGAGCTGAATTATGCATGATCTACTAGTTAATATGCATTGTTTCATTTGCATGTAAATATCTGACCTTACCGGGAAAATAATTTTCTGAAGGTAGCCTGATATCACCTTTTCTAATTTATTGCACTATAGTCTGTGAAAGTAAACATTGTATTAACTTACAGTGGGTGTTCCACAGGACGTAGCAGGGTTGAACTTTGTCTTGGTGCAACTTCAAATTGTCCCACATAATCCTCACGAGAACCTGCTTGCTGTCCTCCGATGACAGCATCTGAGGAGTCTGAAGGGGACAAAATACATAAAAAAGATGAATTCATTATTGCATTGTCCTCTGTAGGCACAAGTCGTGTTATGGTTTCATGCATTATATTTTGTTAGTTTTGATTTTTAATAACAACACTAGGAGTCACCAAAGTCCCAAATAATTTTCTGAGCTTTAGAAGTGCCAGTTGGTACAAACTGTTTCTGCTTGCCTTAGCGCTTGGCTAAGCTAATGAGCTACAATATTCACTTTTCTAGTTGCTGATGGCACACGGGATGACATCATTAAAGTATTCTGCGTGGGTGACAGGCTGTCATATTTACCTGGTCTTCGTGGCTACAGTGTTGGGAGCCCAGGATAAGAGCTGGCAGGTTACTCGGCAGGTCGAGCCTTCTGAAGTACCAAACAAGGTTCCAGAAGACAATGGGATGCTGGTCAACAACGCTTGGGGAGGAGATTGCCTGGTCGCCCTCATTCACTAACAGGCTCTCCAGCTCCTTCCACAGAACCAGAGGGCTCAAGTAGGGCACTGTTACAGGAGCAGAAGCAGAGGAGCAGGAGGAGGAGGAGGATGAGGCTGGGGCTTGGCCAGCACCCCCACTGCTCTCCCGCTTCTGTGCAGGAGCTGCAGACGCCTCAGCTGCACCGTCTGTTGTGGAGATTTTTTCCTCGGGATTGGGTGGCAGGGATGTATCCTCCTCTTTAACCGGATTGCTTTTCTTAGACGACCTGATGAGAGACAGAGAGTGGATCTGTTTAAATGGGCCACGGGGATAAAAGATGTTTTGTCTGTGTCTGTGTGCCTTAGTGCTCTTTTGTAAAAAGAAAAAAAAAATGTTCCAGACAATTAGCAAGATACTATAGAAAAGACAATCTAGCACAATGTTGTAACTGAAAATAGCCCAAATTGATGGCTTTAACTATTCAAAGTGTTTGAGCTCTCTTTGTAAGCATAGTGTGCTGTGTAAATTTTACCTGCTGTGCGGTCTCAGATCTTTGATTTCCACATTGAGAAAAGGCAAGAAGGCTGTGCCGCAGAAAGGACAAGTGCTGTTGAGGTTTGAGTCATTTGCCGTCCATCCTGCCATTATCTCCTCATCATACACCAGACAGTCACATGTCTTACAAAGTGAACAGCTAGACATCAACACCTATAAAAGAAAGCGTCAGGTTCAGAAAGAAACCATCACACTGCCTGAGCGAGCCTACAGACAAGAGTTGGACTGGGATTGTTATGTGCTGGTGCCTTACCTCTACGGTGTAATTGGGAGTGGGTTGGAAGCGGCCGGTGTCGGGGGAGGAATCTGGAGTGTGAGGAGTTTTGGAGGGAAGTGCCAAACCACCTGGATACAGTGGAGGATTATACAATCAGACACAGAACGCAAAGCCAAGACTGAACACAGCTGTCAAAGCTTGAAATATCTGGATGAAACTAAGAAAAAGTGTCCAGCTGAAACAAAGCAGCAATTACTTTATTAAAATCTGCAATGAGTGTTTGTATTTGTGCCGCAGGTTTAGTGAGTCTGTGTCTCTGCTTGTGTGCACGTGATTGTGCATGCACGTGTACATATTGAAGTGTGTTTAGCATAGGGCCTGTGGCTGGGTGCAGAAAAACCTACACACTGCATCATCCCTCACGCCTGCTGGCCTACTTTCCAATAGAACAACACCCAACTCTTTCCATCACTGAGGCCTACTCTTACTCTAAATTTAGACTGCCAAGAAGTGTTTTCATGCAAACCTGCACAATGCTGCAGTTATAATGAGCTTGTAACAACAAAGCTTTAAGCCATGAGTTTTTTAGATTAGAGCTGCTTCTAGCAGGAAAGGGACCTGATTTAATTGACTTTGTTGATCATCCAGTGTAAGTATCAGTAACGTTGTAAAATAACAATGTAACACACGAAAATAAAAGCTTCACTACAACAATATTTATTAAAAGATGTGGAACGAACCAGAAAAGGAGTTGTGTCTGAACACTCTGTTTGGGGTGCCAGGGCTGCCCAGGTTAGTATGATGATGCCCAACGGGGCTTCTCCTGACTCGGGACACGCTACCATGCTGTGGGGATGTAAATCCATCTGGATCTAGACAGGAGTCATTATCAAGCAGCGAGGAGCAATCGGCCTCTCCTGAGGTCAGTGAGGACACACTCATGCGGTCACAGTTTGCGTCCTGCAGGGGGCAAAAAAGAACTGTAACTAGATTTCATCCTAGAGCCAGTAATCCCAAATATGCATGAATTATTTATATGTTAAAAAAATTCTAACCTGTGTTAGTGAAGTTTGAGAGGACAAACGAGAGTAGAGACGACTAGCTTTCTCAGCCACACCCTTTCCTGCTGATATAACGCTGCTCTTGAAGATGTCGAGAGTTGGGGTGAACAGTGTTTCCATGGAGAACGATGAAGTGGAAGGAGTGGGTGATGACGGTGAAACCAAAGAGGGAGGCCTCTCTCTGTCTTTGTTACAAATACCAAGAGGAAGAGATGGAGACTGCCTCAGCCTCTCCTTTGTTTTGGCAGGCAGTGGGAGGTGTGTAGTGGATTGAACTAGGGTTGAGGATTGCGGGGAGGAGTGGGGAGAAGAGGCTGAGCGGAACAAAGGGCTTGAGGGGTTCTGCAGGTCCATACTGGGCGTGCGGCTGCTCAAGGGGCTGTTGCCATTATTCATGTACGTTTCAATCTCCTCGGCCAGGTTGCGCCTAGAGTTGGATGCACTGCTGTTGTCATGGTCACATTCCTGTACGGTCGCTGTTGCCATCAGCGACAGGGGATCAAATCCCATCTCAATACCTGTCCTCCTCACTGTCCCGGCATTGCAGATAACGCCGGCCCTCTCCACTGGGTGTTTCTGTTTATCAGTCTCTGTGACCTCTTCCTCTACTTCATGCAGTCTGTCAGAAGCAAGGTGAAGCTGCTTTGATGTACTTAGAATGGGGACACTGAGCCTCAGAGTTCCCTGTCCACCAGACAAGTCCAGAGAATTTGGCCTCTCTGCCTTTGGCAAAGCTCCACTCAGAAGAGTGTCACTAGATGGACTGGAAGCCAGCCTAAGGCCACTGCCTGTGACAAAAACACATTTGAAAGCATTCAGCTGAACGGTACATAGTGGTTATACGCAGTAATAAAACGACTTCTTGAGAGTCTGCTTTATAAATAAAACATTGCTGTGTTAGCATCTTTTGATTTGGAGGCGCTGGGAGAAAGAATGGAACCTCCACATCAAACGCTGCAGTTTTGAACAACATTTAGATTGAGAATTAACACTAAAAGGCATTTTTGTGCGTTTTTGGCTAGTCCACTGAAATCTGTGGCATTATTGTGCTCTTGCATTATTCTAAAAAATCCTGTTAGATTTGAATGAATTGTTGCTGGTGTTCTACTGTTCACGCCAACATGAAGCTGCTGCAGGGACGAGGAGGAAGGGAAACTGGCAGCTCTGCGGTTCCTTAAGGGATATGTGTTTATCTTACAATACAGCTGTATTGCATTTTAAGCCAAAAGTAATAAGTTATTAAGGCTCTGATAAAATGCCACACCAATTACAGAGGACTACTGATTATGAAGACTGAAAAATTAGAAAAACAACACAAAGTCAGACACCGCATGTCATGATTTGCAACAAAATTCAAGGCAAAAGTCATCTGCTTACATAACACGTTTATCCATCAGCAGATTGTATTTTTTTTTAATGAGAAACACCTAAATTTAACAGCAAATGGACAAGAAAAAAAACCACTTTACACCCACAGCCAGATGTGATACCACCAGCTTTTAAAGGCAAAGCATCCATTTTGCAGTGAGCTGTGAGTCACTTTTTGCAGAAATAATCCCCCAGTGTCAAAGATACGACATAAAAGCAATCCATAACTCACTTGACTTGACTCCTTTGTCTTCCACCAGGGCTGTGCCATCACTCTCTCTGCTGCACAATCTCTCTTCCTCCTTAGACAAGGAATCATAGCCTTGGTCTGACTGTTCACCTGAAAAAGATAAGGAGAAATCACTCCGCTGACGCTTACTTTTTAAATGTCCTCTCACTGGTGTTTTGTTTCTTCCTCGAGTGAATTAGAATTTGTTCTCCATGGAAGCTTTATATGAGACAACTGATCAGAGAGTTTTTGCTTACAAGCGCTTTGTGACATTCCCTTCAGCATGAAGCACACAAAACACCCAGAATAGAAAAGCAGGGGCACCAGAAAAGGAACAGAATATTTTTATAAAAACTTCATTAAATTCACAAGGTCAAATAGCAGGAGACAGTACAAACCTTCTCCACTGTGCTTGGAGTATTTTCAAAGAATTTGTTCACTTTCAGTAGTTTGATGAGACAAGTTGTGCCAGATGATATTGTTAGCGCAAAAGCTTTGGTCTTTTCAGCTTTGGTACTTGTCTTAGCTGCGAAGATGTGAGCTTACAAAAGAAACATGCCTACCTAACGCTATCCAACATAATACAATTTTCCCCAACCCCACCCATACCTCCACCACCACATATTACAGAGCAGACTTTATGTAAGTGCTTGTTTCTTGGCTTTTACATTTGCATTTTCCCCAATCACTTAAAATGTAATTTGAATGCAATTTGCCTTTAATGCATAATTCAAAGATTTATTATATGTATTTATTTATGCTTTTGACTGGGCTGGTTTAAAAGCAGCAGAAAGTTTTAAAAGTTATATTTAAAAGCAAGAGTAAGAAAGCAGCTACACAACAAACTGCCACCACATCTCCATCTACGTTACGCCTTCTTTCTCTTATCCATGCCTGAATGGACCCTACCACCAGCCGAGGGCGGGCAAGCCGAACAAAAAGGATATAAAATGTAAATAAATAACAAAAGGTATCACCTGTTATTTGCTTACATGCTGAAAGGTACCTATAATACGGCACATGCAGCACACATATTGTATATCTATGTATTTAGCAGAGTGCCTTTGACTACACATCCCCTTTATTCCCTATTGCTTTCACACCATTAAGTAAATAATCAGGGATCAAACTATCCTTGATCCTTGCACCTCACCATCCATAGCATCTAACCACAGAGGAAAAAACAAGACACGACACAACCACTAAAGAGATTTTCGCTCTGATTACCTGGCATAATTCCATAATATCAAAATAAACAACAAAAACGTCTCTCTGATATAAATCAAGTACATCAGGTATGGGAAAAACCAACAGTGAAAACGGTGAACCTTTCATCACACCTTAATACTGGAGTCTTTCATATATTAGTTTGTGTAAAATGACTGAGAGAAAGTCAGTGCAGATGAATAATTAAGGTTTGAGATTCATGATGTTCTGCCACTTTTAAGGCAGTTAATTCAATCACATCCCATAAATCAGAGAGATATGAGGGAAAGTAAAAGGCTGCACGTAAAATAGATGGAATGAGAACGACATAGGGCAGTAGCTCTCTACCTGTACTAAATCCATCATCGCTGGAGTCCATTTTAGTGAAGTCGGTGTCGATGGAGGTGCGCTCAGCAGAGTCATTAGCGCTGTCCAAACTGCCATGGCTGACTGTGTCTAGATCGCTGCCGTCTAAAGGGAGATAAGAGCAGAGAGAAAGGGGATGAGAGAGGCTTCACAAAAGACAGACTACCAACAGGATTATGAAACCAGAGCTGCACTCACACTATATATGAGCGATGTATAAACCCTCACTGAACTGTGTTGCAATCATTATCATCTGCAGCAAACGCAGGAATGTTCTGAGTGCCACAGCATCAACCAGCGCTATAAGATTTATCTATTTTACCTCAAAGTGAAGAAAAGTGAACGAATCTTGCTCAAGACCGAAGATGCACTTAATATGATCGTGTTTTTATTTTGGGAATTTAAACGTTTAAAACGTTAAGTTAAAATATGTGCAGCTGGGAAAAATGTCGTATCAAATGGTGTAAAGCATTACTTTTTCATTAAAGCCTATCACTCAATATGTCATTATGGTAATGAGGGTCTCTGCGGGTTGTTGTGGGAATTTGAGACTGAGATCAAAAGGAATCTGTATACTTTGACTGCCAGGGAGGAAAACCTCTTCACTTTGTGTAAAAGGTTTCAAAAAAAGCAAGGTAGGGAACCAGGATCAGACTATGTCGCATGAATTCATAAAGCAATTACAGTAACTAAGAAGAAAATACACCATTGATGAAGTCAGGAGTAATTTTCTGTAAATTTGATGCAGTCCAAAACATCTTAAAGCCTCACTGGGATCGAGTGTAAAGCAGTCACTACTAGTTCTACTTTTGACTACAGAACTGCCTTAATCGGAGTTCTAAGGAAACATTTTTCAGAGATGTTATTTGAGATGATAGTATCACACAGTTTCTGCAGATTTGTTGGCTACACATCCATGATAAGAATCTCCCATTCCACTAGATCCCAACAGTGCTCTGTTGGATGGAGATCTGGTGACTGTGGCTGCCATTTGAATACAGTGAACTCACTGTCATGTTCAAGAAAGCAATTTGAGATGATTTATGACACAGCGTGTTATCCTGCTGGAAGCATCCATCACAAAATTGTTACACTGTGATCATAAAAGGATGAAGATGGTCAGCACCAATACTCAGGTGAGCTGTGGTGTTTAGATAACATTTAGATGTTACTAATGGGCTCAGTTTGCCAACATACCCTCCAGCCTGAACCGCTAATACAAGACAAGATTGATCCATGCTTTTTATTTACAAGAGGAAAAAGTAGTTTTCACTAGAGGCAAAAATATGATGTGTGTGATCTATGTAACCGCCCAGGAAAGCATTCACAGAGAATTACTGCTCTATACAAAATGTTTGGCCAGATGTTTGTGGAAGTGCTGTAGTTGAATGAAAAAAATATCTGTATGTTTTGTTTTGTTTTTTCACCAAAATATATGTAATTGGGTTGTTACAGACAGTCACATAATCAGGAATTTAATTTTTCCTTACCTGAAAGATGAGGATCTCTTTGGGAGTTCCGTTGTTTCCTTCCTGCTTGCTTGAACTGGAGCACACCGAGGAGCACGTTCCTCAGCTTTCCCCATAGAAAGTAACCTCCCCTGGTGGTCGATGGCCAGGTGCTCTCTAATACCGCCTGGAGAAGAAATACAACATATTTTAAGATTTAAGCTCCCATCTCAATCCAATATGCAAATTGCTTGCATTTTCTTAGTTGTATTGTTAACGACCGATAGCACGCACCTTGTTATAGTACCCATATGTGATAGCATTGGGTTGAACTCCAGCTTTCTTCATCTCAAACAGCACCCTCACAGCCAGGACTGGCTGGCTGTACTGTCCACACAGCTGCAGCAGCACACGGTAACAAACCTTGGAGAAAAAAACACGTTAACACTGAAAATGTGCAGCGTCGTCTTTTCTGAATCATATCGGCAGATCTGTATTGTTTTCTTATCCAGAGCAGTTTCCTACCTCATCTGGAGCCTGCAGCTTTTTGTCCTGCATTTTCCTCAGCACATCATAAGCCGTACGCAGCGCTCGCACCTTGGAGTGGCAGTTGCCAACAAATCCTGGCAAGCAGATAAACCACAGGCCGTAGCAGTGGCGAAGCAGACACTTGGACCACATCTGAGGCATAGATGAATATGTTTTGGCCATCCTTTGAGCTGATTTGATCTCCTAAGATGAAAAAGATCAGATGTAAATGTGATTCATTGTCTATTAACAACCAGATTTGCATTTTGGATTCACATTCATATCCTTACACATGATTATGGAGAATAGGCACAGGAGTAAATGTGACATTAATTTGAACATATTTAGGTTTATCTTTGTTCATGAAAGAAACCAAATTGACATGAAGATTCTTAAGGACCTGTTTAGAGCGTCTAAAGATGGCTGTGGGGCTGGCTGGACTGCTGTGGCGTGAGGCTATGCCTGCCGATGAAGGACTTGCTCCCTCCAAAGGCTCCAGAAGCTCAGCATTTAGCACAGGAAATGCAGAGTAGCTGCAGAAGAATCCAAAAGTAATGTGTTACAGCTCAAAATAACCACACAGCCCTGTGGCAGTGACAAAGTCTAACAACGGAAGCAGTTTATGAGTCTGTCCTTTGGGAGCAGCACCCAGTGTGCTGCTCAAGCATACAGGACAGAGTTTTAAAAAAAGAAACCCCCTGTCTTGCCTCTCTCATTTAGAGATTCATCTGCAGTGTGGTACCTATAGCACAGAGGATGCTCCTCTCCCTGCGATGGCGGAGGCAGCTCTGGAGGGTTGATGTAGACTGTGTGCTCGCTGCGGTGCGATTCATCCAGTTCGATCAGTCTGGCGTCCTCTGGTCGCTCACTGTCCATCTGGTTTGCAAGAGAAACACAAATTCAGCAGCTGTCTTCATCTTTCCTTTTAGCTGTTCTCTAAACACAAATCTACAAGTGCTAAAGCTTTCTGGAAGCATTCAGATCCGACCAGATATCAGGGTCAGTGAGGACACAAAGATGTCAGTAATGAACCGGCCTGCATCAGAAATATGGCTTTTGCTCCAATTCCAGTTAACTACAGGGCACTACCGAATGCTTGATCCCGTGAATTCTCCAAGACCGAATTAATCTAGGCTGCAGTGACCTGGACAAAATTGATGCCATGTTACTCTAGGGACATGAAACCATTTAACTGTACAGCTTTGGCAGCACTACTTGATACTTAACTGCCACATTTGCTTCAGCTCCAAATGGACTTATCTGCTGTCTGGAGAGAAGCTTTCAAAGCTTGCCTGCATGCCTGCATGCCTTTCTGAGAACAACAGCAGGAACAAAGAGAAGCCGAGCAAAAGCATACATGCTCCTTTTTTAAAGAAAATCAGCTCTGAATAGTTTCCTGGGACATTATAAAAAGCCTACTGAGCTGATGTGCACTCACTTGGCTTGTCTGAATCGATTACCAGCTTATCTCGGGCATGAGTTTCACAAAAACGTTAATATTATGGCAGCGGCTGAATAGTTTCCCGGTGTACTGGATTACAGGGTTTGTTCCACTCAGTTGAGTGGATGATTCAGTCACCGGACCCTCACTGACCTGTTTGCCCTCACTTCAATTCTGCTCTGTGTTTCTCTGTTTGTTGCCCTTCCTCTTACACCCGAGAGCTCTTTCTCAATCACGCATTTGTTGTCAACCTCAGCAGCAATGACGCTGTATGAATCAAGGCTTCCACTTCTCAATAATAACCACAATGACCATTAATACAGTTCAAACTCTTCAAGCAGGATGTAAATGTGACTTCCTGATTGCACAAGTGTACTAGCACACACACACACGTACACACACGAACAGAGGAGGCGGATGTTTTAGTGTTTTTGTGCGAGGGTGTGACAAAACAAGTTGTCAGTTTGTGTTCATAAAATCTGTCAAGTCTACGAAGAATTAGCACAAACTAATAATCAGCACATCCCACGGGATTTCAACAACAACAACAACAAAAAGGATAATGCAGATTTCTGACATCTAATGCATGTCATCACATTAAAGACATTTTCTTTCTAGCCCTCTGTTACACCACCTTGATTTATTCAAAATAAGTGCACATAAATATAATGTACATTATTAAATCCTTTGATTGGGATCAATGTGGGAAAATGTTAAAAATATTTTATTTAAACAGCAGCATAGGATTGAGTAACTTACCTTTCCTCCACTGGAAAATAACTGATAGGCAGGGACCGTAACGACAAGCAAAGGAGAAGAAAGAAATGACAAGAAGGCAGATAATCAGAACAGCAGAAGAAGCAAAAAGAAGACAGAAAACATCTTTAAAAAGAAGCAGACAATAAAGTTGATGGAAAAGCTTAGAGCTGATCTTACAAAGAGGCCCAAGAGATGTGCTGAAGTGTTAATTACTTTTTGTTTATTGCCTTTACTTCCTGTTAATTGCTTTTTCATTCTTTTTGAAAATTAAATAAAGTCCAAAAGAGGTCTTAATTTAGAGGACAGTGCGTGATTAATTGTTCCTCTAAATGTTTCTGCTTCTTTTTTAGAGAATTTCTGCCAGCAGTCAGAGGCCAGACTAAATATCGCTCAAAGAGCGTTTGTTCCTACGCAGCAGAATGATTTTGATGAATCATCTCTGACACTGAAAATCCATAATAAAGATTAGCTGTAAACCTCACCTTATCAACACACTCATCAAAGAAAGCCAGGCTGGCATCTTTATCACTGACAAAGGAGCACTCTTCTATGAAACGACTGAACATTTGAGTCTTGGTCATGAGGGAGTAAAACCTCTGATGGGAGCGGTCTCTGCTCTTCAAGAAGCCTGTAAAAAAGAAAACGAAATTATTTATTGAAAATCTTAAAAAGTGGGGAATTCATATCCGTCTCATGATTCTAAATCATTGCATTTACTTGTCAAGCCCTTGCAAAATATTTATGGGGTAAAGATGCAGCCGTAACCAACATTTCCGCAAAATAAATGCTGTGTTATGAAACAATTTGTTCTCCACTGCTCCTCTTACATAATAGCACACAGATGTGCAGGGACATTGTGCTATTAATCACAGTGGCCTCTCTGACTTGTCATCCAACCCTAATTTCCACCGAGGCTTAACATAAATCACAACAGTCATTACAGCTCTGATTTGAGGCCAGCTTAGCAGCATTCAGACCTTAACCCCGCGACTTACTACAGCACTGAATCACAGAGGGAGGGGAGCCATGACCTGTCAGCATGGTTTGCCGTGACTTAGTATGGTGAATATTACTGGCTGAGAGTGACACATACCTTGGATGTCAAAGAGGGAGCTGGCATCAGTGGTTTTCTCGGACGGGGCTTGGGTGATGGGCAACAGATAGGAACGGTAGCCTCGCAGGATGGCAGCCATGAAGCGCAGGAAGGCCTCCTGGATCTCGAGCTCTAGTGTGTGCAGGCTTTTTCCACTTTCAAGCTCACAGTCGGTCACTGTGTGATCCATCTGCACATCTTCATGGTTTAAATGACCACCTGAGGGCACACAACAGCTGATGTTTTAACAATCCATACGCGCGTAAACCACCTGATAGCAAATAACCGGTTATTTAACCAGACACCAGTATTATTATTACCACAGACCACACACTTTTTCCACAAGGAAAGAAGTATTAAGTACAGCACTCAAGACTGGAGTAAAAGTGAGACTGTCAAAGTCAAATTATGTATAATACTCTGATTTTCACAGCAGACCTAGTTAAAAGAAATGCAGAGACCAACTTGCCAACAGGTATAAAGCTAGCAAAAACAGACCACTTGGCATGATGTCGCAAGCAAATTGTTCCTGTCTAGACCAGTATTCATGATGTCATGTTGTTCAAACACCACAGCGAAGATCTAGATTTTATAAGAGGCAGGACATAACAGTTCATTTTTGCATAATTTAAAAGATTTTTAAATTAAATAGAAATAGAATAATAAAAACAATAATCTGAATAAATCACTAATGAAAGAATACCATATATGGAATAAGAGGAAGGGTGAGGATCAGTTAAAAAACCATAAATGGCGAATGATACATGGTCAACATGCTCTTCTATAAAAGAACTAATCATTGCACTATTTTATTAACGGAACAGTGAGTGCATCCTGTCAGTTTTCCTGTAAAGCTGCCCATAGAGGCTGACTCAACAGACTCATGTAGCCTAAGCAACCAAAATTATTCATGAAACCACTTAGAGGATGACACAGCATCAGACTGGACTCACCCTCAATGAGCTGCTGATAGAGCTTATTCAGACTATTGAGAAGATGCTTGCAGGCTCTCCTGGGCAAGATTTTCCACGTAAGAGCCTTCTTGTCATCTTTTCTGAAAGCACAACAGATGGTTGTTGTTACACGGGAGGACAGTTAGGAAACAAAAAAGATATGAGGGAGGGAGGATTCACTGATATCCTCACAGAATACCTTTTGAATTGATGTGGGAGACCAGTGGGATCCAAACATGTTTTTTTTCTGTACAGTAAAAATACTTCACATTCCACCTCTTATCATTACATAAGAGTTGATTTGAAGGTGGCCATCTAGTAGCACAGACTGGCTGCAGTAAGAGGTCACTTACTGGGAGATGGTGTTGGTGTCCAGATCCACACAAGTGATGTCAGCCGGGGGGACGTAAAGATCAAAGTACCGGGAGTCCATGCCCACAATGAAAGGGCATGGTGCACTAAGAACATCTGCCAGAGCCAGCGGGCACAGAGGGATGTATGGACATGGCCAGTGGAAGGGAAAAATCATCTGAAAAGGATCATAAGTAAAATTACTATAAACAATATATACAAAAGATTTTTATGGTCCCATGAAAGACCTTCGTTTTACTGTCAGGAAAAAAAGAGGATTAAAAAAGACAATACTTACAGACACAAGGGCCTCGGTTACACTGGTGAGTACAGCGGGGCGCAGGGAATGAACCAGGATCTTGTGCTCTGTGACAGCCAACACGAGCAGAGTGGCAGCATTTTTGGGGCCCAGATTCAGGAGCAACGTGGAGAGGCTTCCCCCACTACCACACAAAAACACACGGCAATTTAAAAAACAACAACAACAACAACACAAGTTTTCAGATTAGGATTGCAAAAAATGCAAGATGTTGTAATTCTGAAATTTATTGTTATCTTTACCTGAGTGGGAGCGGAGAGGACACAGGTTGGCTCAGCATCAGGCTGTCATGTGGAGACAGCTGTGGAAGACACAAGCAAAATTTAGTGAGTTAGAGCAAATTTAACAAAGAACCCACCCGTACAAAGTTGAAGTGATTTCTCATAAACTCACCTGGACTAGGATGCGCGGTCTCTGAGTGGAGGGAAACGGCACATTTTGCATGAAGTGAGAGATGTGCCTGTGAGTAAAAAATCAATTCAGTTAGTAAAGTTGTAACACTTCTTACTTTTGTATGATTTATCAGGCTGTGAGCTAAAGTGTCTGATTTGAAAGGGATAAAATCTGTAAAAGTTGCTAACTTTTCAATAGGCAGGGAATGTGGCCCAGAGATGGAGTATCGGTAGAGGAAGGTGAGAAAGCTCCTGAAGGACTGGAAGAAGGGCCAGTGGGAGAGTAAGCAGATGCTCTTGTTGCTGTAAACATTTCTGGTCTCGTCAGGTCTGAGATCAGAGCTTGGCAGGCCGAGCTGTGAGCGCTGACGCTCAGACAGGTTCTCCTCTGGGTAAGGCTCATAGAACTGGATAGCTGCTCCGTACACCTGCACACAAAGGGCCCCCAAGATAATTGCGTGAAGAATGCACAATGCATCTAAAGGATGCGCACGCTTGTTATCCTAATGCAAACCCAACAGTAGCCACAAGTCCCTTGAGAAACACATTCATTGAGCATGTAGTGGCGGCTTCACAAGAGAATTTTCAACATAATAAATCCGCCCTTTGAAGTTCCTTCTCCCAAATAAATACACAAGTCATTCCTAGCCTAAAGTGCCATGAGACTAGCCTGCAGACTAGAGGTTGCAGGCAAGAAGCAGTAAACACTGAAGCATCCAGCATTTAAAACTTGCACATCAGCCCAAGTGGTGCATGAGCCATCCATTATTCAAAAGATGAGCTACACTCAGCCGCACAATACAAAAAAAATCTTTTATGCTGCAGTGCTTTCAGAGGCTAACAGGCTTTTGGTATTCCAAACACAGCCTTTAGACCACTTTTGATTCCAGTCAGAGTTCAGAAGTTGATTAAGATTGTCTGGTATTCTTAGAAATACAGCTGCACTTCCTAAACAGTCTAATCCATAAGGGATCCTAATTCTCAGTGAGAGACAGAGGTGGAGCTAAAGATAGAGATGCTAGCTGAAATGAAGCAATTAAGGGAGATATTTTGTATGTGTGGTATTGTAGGGGAATCATTAATTGGTGATGATCTCACCGAAATGGCCGTAAGCTGAATGGAGAAGTGTTTTTTTGGCCACTTCAGTAGGTGAGTACACAAAATAACAAGTAAAAGAAAAGAATACAAAAAAGCAACTACGTACAAAGGTGATTTTACCTTTTCTCCAGAGGCTCCCGTTAGTACAAATGTGGAAAAAACAGGCAGGGAGTGTTTGGTGTGTGCAGGCCAGCACTCGATCATTGCCCCCATGGGCAGGCAGAACATAGGCACTGACTCTGGCAGTGGAAAGGACTCATAGTCCTCTTCGGGGTACCTACACAAAAGACCTGGACACAAACACATGCAAGAAATGTTAAACATATTCTTTATATGAATACTGATAATGACTGACACAAATCCATGACTAAACTTCCTTTTTCTTTTCACTGCTACAAACTCTGCACAGTTTACCTGCTTTGTATGCGATTGTGTTTGCTTTAGCCAGAGACTTCTTGTAACAAAGGTAGACCGAGGATCCCCACTGAAATACGGAGAAAGATAAAGTTCATCACATAGCAGCAACAATCTGGGCTGTGTGGGCAGACAAACTAGGTTTAAGTGATTATTTTTCAGAGCTCTATCCCACCATGCTGCTGTTGAGGTTCTTGTCCACCTTGCAGAAGGTGTGAGGGGGCGTTTCCCCTTTGCCGGGGATGATAACGCAGACATCGGTGACAGCCAATGAGGTGTGTGGCTGGCTCTTTGGTGCACGGCGGTAGGTGATGTAGATGCGTTGGGAGGACGAGCTGCTGATGTTTGCAGGGCGGCCTGAGGGTGTGGTCTGAACGATGTGACATCCGGGTTTGAGTTTCTCTTTCCACTCATACAGAACCCTGAAATATCAGACGGTGTTGGTGACTTTTTATATTTTTGAAAACTGATCAAGACTTCAGACTGGAGCATGTGCATTAAAGCAGATTACAGTGACCCTAAGCGGAGGAGTTATTAGTGCTGCTGGGTGAGTAAAAGGTCAGTAAGTGAGGATTACTTCTTACCCGAGATCTGTCAGTGGAGGCTTATCTCTGCCTCGCTTAAAGCACAAGAATATCTGTGGGCCCCTTAGACTGGCTCCATTGAGCTCTGCAGAAAGGCCTGAGGGGGTAGTTTCAACACAGGTGAAGCCTGGGGGTACCTCTTCTCCCAGAGAGCGTATCACGACAGCGACATCCGTGATAGGGGCTTTGGGTTTCACAGATTTGGGACCAGCATCATCAAAGTGTAGATCCTCCTCTAGAGGCTTGGATGAGTCGGTGAGGCCAGCAACCACAAAGTAGTCTGCTACACGAGGCCCTTTATCCTCCATCATTTCCCATTCCCACACTGTTGGCTGCAAAATAAAAAAGTGGAAGTTGCATGGGGGGGTCAACAAAGTGCACTCTATACACTGGATAACCCTTAAATGTCCTTACTCTGTATTAGCTGTTGTACTAGATTTGAAAAAAGAGGCAAAATGCAGCATGTAAAATGTACACTTCTCCTGCAGTGCATTAAATTGCATACCATACCAAAGAAATAGCACATAATGAGAGCACATGGAAGCACTTAAAATACATTCCTTGCTGCAAAAACATCATATTTCACCGAGAAATATGGGAGGGCTTGCAACCAGTGACCTTGCTATATGCCATGGCTGGTTATGTAAAACAGAACACATGCCTCTGTAGAGAAAAAAGAAAAAAGGCGCATATGGAAACTAGAATTGAACTGTAACTGAGCACTCAGAAGTGAAGAGAGGATACGTTGTTGCTCGGCAAGCAGTTTTTTCTGGGCTTTTACAGCTGTAATATTCAGACAGCATTTATTTTGGGCTCAAAAACATCATGAAAATGAAAGGAATAGAGGGCGCGCCAGTGAATTAGCTTGTTATGGCTTTATCACAAAGCATGGAACCCTGGAAGCCCTCTAAGTGCTGGGCCAGCTTATTGTGGTTCAGTTGAAGAGCCTGGTTTATCTCTCTCAGCAGTTCGTCCACACACACTAGCAAACTGATAAACAGCTGCCTATTATTTTCCCCACTGGCGTATGTGGGAGGTAGAATAGTTGTCTCACTCCTTTGTGATGGATGTGTCACTGTTAGGAACCTTGGCACACAAGGAGCTATGGCCATATCTCATCTACTGAGGACTTTGGCTTCTACTGGCTTTAAATCTAATAGTCCCGTGTGTTGTTCCTCCCTGTGGCTGCGTGATGGTACAGACAGCTAAGCACTGCTTACAGGCTCAGAGTGCAAAACTAACTCCTAACACAAGAGCATGGAAAAAAGATAATTTGTAGAAGCAAGATACTGCAGCATGTTGAGTGATGACAGAGATTCAGTTGTTTACTGAACAAGATTTAGAATTTGGTATCTGACTGGCTTTCACTTTCAATCACAAGACCTTTTAAAATAATTTACCAGCAAAGATCAGTCCACTGTTTCATAAGCTTGTTTTTGAAATGATGACTCATCACCACCAGGTTCCTCCATCCTGACAGTCTTCCAGTCGACATTGTTTTTCCATCAGTAGTTGATGTTTTTTCGCAGTTATTTGTGCTGAGCCCTATGGTTACGCGTGATGACTCGGCGTGTAAAGAGCAAAAAGGTTTCTTGTTTTTTCAGATCTCCTTCAATACTCAATTTTATTTTATTGAAAAATATGTATGCATTCATTACACTGCCACTTATGCATTTTACAACGTAGCATTTGTTCCTCTACGGTTTACTCAGGTTCTCAAAAAAGTTTTTTATTCTGAAAAACACTGATGTATATTTATTTTATTGCTTAGCTGGTCTTGTTTTTATGTTGCTTCTGCGGTTCTAGTTTTCAATGAACTATTCACATTATCTAACGGCTTTTAGAAACTTAAACTAGTGGACATTATTGTTGTGTTTTAATATTTGTAATTTTATTGTAGTTGTGAACCACTTTGTGGTCCTTAAAGGAGGTGTTATATGAATTAAAGGTTCCATATAAGTAAGTAAATCTTACTTACTTATCTGGCAGAATGTGATGGCTTCTTTTCTTATGTTAGATAATTTACATTGTTAAACATCTATATGATAGTTAATTTTGGTCTTATTTTCTAAATAGGTTCTAACTATTTTAGAAAATAAGTCCTTCCCCATTAACCAAATGAACAATCAAAGTCATGAAATATAATTACAGGTGAAATCTGTTTAAAACCAGGTGAAATGTTTGCAGACTTTGACCCAAAATAATGCTGCTGGAAAAGCTAGAAGCGATTCTTTTACCACTTTCTTTCCTGCCCCAGAATTTCTAAGCAGAAATTTGTGTGTCACATCTTTTATCATATCGCCAGCTGTTCATGTGGCATAAAATCCTTTGTAATCCAGTGCCGAATCTATTTTACCTAATGACCTAACAAGCCGAAGGCCACAATAATTCTGTTCAGCTGATTCACCTGTTCTTTGATCGCGCACAACACTTACACAACATACCTGCTGCCAGTAGGTATTACACAAATGCTGACAGCTAAAAGCTAGACAGATGTGTCATATAATACTCAAAAGGTTCTGGATTAAATATAGATGTAATCTCCTGCTCCAACCACCACGACATTACTGCGTCTATTCCTCCCCCTCGACAGGAAGTAGAGGCCTAAAATTATATCTAATCCTCTCCATAGCAACAACATTAAAACTGAGCAGAGAACAGAAGGTTGAACATTTCTAACTCCTGTGATGATACACAGTCTTTGGTTTCCTTTAATCAGAATGCTGTAGATTATTTGTCTTTGCCTGGACCGATGTGTCTGAGAAACATGTTTTACCAGATGGAGAATCGGCCGCAATAATATCTTTTATCTGTTTATGTGAATTGATGTTTTTTTTTCCATGTGATTGTGGACGAGGAAACAAACACTCTTAGTAAACATGACTGCCCACAGTGTTTCCCTTTTATCTGGAAATGCTTTCTATTTTTTATCAGTGTGATATCATATTTAATACCACAGAGATGACTATGGTAAAACAGATTGGTTACTGGCCTGTATCATCCACTTTCATGTATGTGATTGTTCATCCCATCAATCACTAAGTGCATGTTCTAGTGACAACCCCCCCCCCCCCCCCCCCCCAACACAGAAATCAAACTGACTCCATCACAAATATTTTGACTGAAATTTAATTTTGAAATGTTCTCGTATTATCTCACTTATTCTAGGCAGTCTCGAGTTTACTAAACACTGGAAGTGAGCAAGTCACAGTCGCCACAGAAACTGCAACCGCTTCATTCACTGCATTTCTTAATAACAGGACAAATAAGGACACGGCGGATTTCCTCTTACTGCAAGCAAACCAACTTCCCTATTCGCATCCACTATTATTTGCGTGAGTCTCCGTCAACCGTCCGTTTTGCAGTAATTTGTTAACCACTTGTGCCATAATGTTCCTGACATTTCCCTCTTAAGCATCCTCAAACCTAATATTTTCTTTTCATGGTATCTGAGAGCATCACACCTTCTGTGTATCTTCTTATGTTCTAAAACATGTTCTAAGATGAGTTTTTTAAACTTGCATCAGTCCTATAAAATTGTTGCATCATTTTAAACATTCCTTTTACATTTGTAGCATTTGTATGCAGCACACTCTGATTATAGCTCTCAACTAAAATGCACTGCCTCACATTTTAGAAGTCCGAACTGCCAAAGCTCTGCAGATGACAAAACCCCTAAATATCAAACATGATTTTGTTTGCACCAAAATATATTTTTAAGTGCTGGATAGGCATTAAAGCCAATTTCGGAAATTAGAATGAACTTATATTTCATCAGAAGCAACATGACCGATTATTTATCCCCAGTCTCTTTTGATATTTCTTGCCAATAACATGTTTTTTTTTCTGTTTTGTTTTGTTTTTTGTTGTTGTTTTTTCAGAAGGCAGACATTAAACTTTGAAAAATCGATCCTCCCTCTTTCTGACTTCTGCTTGTGTGTTGTTGTAATTATGGCCCAAAAGACAGAGGCAGTGGCTGCTGGACAGTCCGAGTAGGGCTGTGGAGGGATTAGAGGGCTGTGTTAACAGCAGGGGGGCAGGGAGGATGGGCAGTGTGAACAGGGAGGGAACCACCACAACATTTCACTAAGCATCTGTTCCCCATGAAGCCATGAAGACAACCCTCACCCTCATCAGCCATTTGCACTCCTTATGCTGGACAGGGGGGGAGCCCTGGCCGCTTGATGAGGAAACCACACACGCCCAAGATAAACAGAGCAGAAAGATGAAGGAGATAAGGTGGTGCTGAAAATAGGAGAACGCTGAAGGGCTTTGTACGTTAAGCTTGAACCGCACGTGCAAAAGGACTACTGGGTTAACCATAAAGTAAATGGTTAAAATTAAATAAATAGATTTAAAAAAAAACAACTGGCTACAGCGACCATAAAAATAAAGGGGGTTTCTCATATGCCCACATTTTAAGAGGCCATCTTATGGAGCACCGTCACGGGAGGCAATGGAATAAGCCTCCATATGACTTCATTGTAACCAATGGGCGCAGTGTATACACAGAAAATCTCACACAGAAACCGATGCTCACCGCAAAGAATTAATCTGAGCTTGCATTGCATGAAGCTCTTGGACAGTGATATGACATGTTTGCCGTTAATTGTTCCAAGCAGCAATCCAACATTAAAATTAGCCTTCAGTGTATAACACACACAAACATAAAGCTACAAAAATGGGATCTCAGACATATAATATTAAAAAAAATAATAATAACACAAAAATTACTATAAGCACAGAAACTACGTGTGCGAGCGTCGCTTGTATTTTTTTTTTTAAAAAGATATTCGACAAAAGAAGAATCTACTCACATCACGACGAATGAAAGATGATCAGTCGAATATGAGTACACGCTGAAAATAAAACCCAGGTCCCCGTTGATGATAAATGTTTATTTCTTACAGTTCAGATTTAAATAAATTACCTACACATATATTATAATGTATAAAATAATAAAAAATCATTCACAGAGGGTTGGACCGACCAGAATAAATGGTGTATTCCCGAGCAGCGCTTTATCCAGACCTGCGCTGTTCACGTGACCGATTACAACCCTGACTGACGTCACTGATGACAGTGCTGTGACAGAGAAAAACGTCTGTGGTTCTGAAGAAACAGGTTTATACGGAACTGCACAACTTCCGAAAGCGCTACCACACCAAAAGAGTATTATTATTGCCATAAGCTGTACTAGTCGCATTTTGTCGCGAATGATTTTGTTATATTTATCTCGAAAGGAGCTATATAAATAAAAACGTATTTTACTTTCTTATTATTATTATTTTTGTTATTGAGCTAACATAAAAAACGTCTCTGATAGAAATATTACAGTATAACTTTACTTTTACAACTTATTTATATCACCGCAATAAGCTTAAAACTGTTTTTCTTTTCATTTGATAGCTCTGTGAAACTTCTTGCATACGAACAGGAATAATAAATTCTGATGAGCTACACCTAGTTTTATTTAAATCTACTGAGTGACACAGTATTCCAGGATTTAACTGTAGTCATCCACACCGCTCAGGCCCACAACCCCCCACCCACCCATCGCCAAAGACAGACAAGACTCTTTTGATTTAATAAGCAAAGTACATTATTTTATTCTTAAAGGGAAAAGGGGCATAGAAACACTTATTCATTTTGGTAGTGCATTCAGTATAATCTGAGAATATTACATATATTAGGCTAATTATATTAATATAATTTTTGCAATAAATATAGGAATTATGATGATGGTGGTGATGATGATACTTTATTGCCAGACAACTCTGAACTTCACCACATTATCATTATTATTATTATTATTATACAATTTTATATATCACATGAACTCATCTATGACATGATAATCAAAAGGTTGTTGTTGTTTTTTTCCTCACTCAGCTGTTTAATGTTCAGTTATACCCAATGAAAGTGGTTTTATGCAGAGTAAAAAGTTACAGTATACTGTAACCTTTTACTCTGCATAAACCCTGGCAGTCCTGCCCTCTGCTGCCCTTGTGTGGCGATTACTAAGACACACAGTTTGGTGGAAATTCACAAATGACCACATATTAATACTGGGAAACCCCATATAGCTCCAGTGGTGAGCAATACATGCACCAGTAGTTTTAAAAAGTTGCAGCTTCTCATGGAGCCCCTTGGGAAAATTAATAGTTAATTAATTAATTAATAGAACGCATAGTTCTGATTTACTCCAGTTTCAGATATGGTATTGTCTCTTTAATGCTTTTTAATGCTTATTATATCTCCAAGATAAGGATGGCAACACTGCAGTTTTATTGTTAAAAGAAAAACAGTTATAGGCTGAAGACAGCTACTACATCAAAAATGTTCAACATGGTATTGCTGAGATGTGCAGACTAGATGAAAAACATGATATAAGATTTGTGGCGTGAATGTGTTTGACAAGCTGCATGCTCACATTGGATAATGTATTCATTAGCAACAGACAGTAGGTGGCTTTTCATTTGTTTCTGTGAGATTGCAGGCACACACCCCGACTGCACCCTTGAAGAAACATAAAAACAACAAGATATCTGATATATTCTTAGGCAGTTAGCAGATATGCTGTTGTTGGTATTTCAAAGGTACTGTACAGGTGTTAAAAGTGACCAGGTTTTCTATGTAAAGGCCTAGTTATTGATGTTAAGTCATTAAACTCAACAAATCAAAATGCTCTTCAGAGCTAAATGATCATCATCACACTTTGGTTTAGCATGAAAATATATATATATCACAAAGGTCCAAACGGTCCAAACGGATATTTAAGTCGAACTGCCTGAGAATATTACATACCATTTTTCTGTCAGCTTGCACTAAATTCTCTGCTCTGTGCTCTTAACTTCATGGTTATGCTACAGTGTTAACTAAAAACTTACAAAAACAACTGTGGGCCTTGACTAGGCATTTATTTGTATTTTTAGCAGATGGTGCTTCCCACCCACAAACACCTGGAGCTGCCAAAGAGCTATGTAGTATTTATTACTGCACTGGTTACCAGCAGCGCCGTCACTTTAGAGAAGACTAAATAATTATTTTGTGACTTCACATAAATTGCTTGCAATCCAAGATCAGATGTGTTGTTACAAACACAGTTAAGTTCAAGTAAGATGAAGTGAGGTTCTTCCTGTCAAAGCACAACACAGCTGTCATACTGGGCTTTTTGCAGAAGCGTGAATGTGGAGTACTGACATTACCTGACATTTCTTGATCTCAGCAAATAGCTCAGTATGAGTTGAAGGGCTAAAGCAGAAAAACAGAACATTAAGTATCTGTATGTGTTACCCACAATGAAATAACAAGCAAGCTCCAAAGCTGACAATCACTGAGATCGCTGCTGCTGTCAAACAAGAAAACATCGCATCCATGGCAACAGCTGATGAGTTATTACAAAAACCAAAACCCAAAACAACAACATCAAAAAAAAAAATGAGGGAAGAAATTAAAACAACTCTTTTAAAAAACGTGTTATTGCAATATCTACACATTGGAAGGAAGGAAGGAAGGAAGGAAGGAAGGAAGGGTGATTTATCCAACCTAATGTATGAGCCTACCTTGCAAACGACTAACAGACTGAGCAACAAATACATTTCAAAGGATTATCATTTTCTGATTTGATTCAGGATAACAGCTAGGCTAAAAAAGTGTGTGTGTGTGGGGGGGGGGGGGGGGACCAGCTGTGTTGGGGTTATTGTTGAGCTTTGAAATCAGCCATTAGTGTGAATTGGTCTGCCTTGTTAGCCTTGCATTAAAGGCAATAGACAGAGTTTTATTTAATATCAGATCAGAAAAATCCAGGTGAAATTACCATATAATGATGTCTGGTCTTTGATCGCATGAGACTATTGTTGATGACATCCTCCAGAGGATTAAAAATTGTTTCGAAAATGAACATGGTAAATGGTAAATGGCCTGTATTTATATAGCGCTTTTCTAGTCCCTAAGGACCCCAAAGCGCTTTACATATCCAGTCATCCACCCATTCACGCACACATTCACACACTGGTGATGGTAAGCTACATTGTAGCCACAGCCACCCTGGGGCGCACTGACAGAGGCAAGGCTGCCGGACACTGGCGCCACCAGGCCCTGACCAACATCATTACAAGGAGGACATTAGACAAGAAAGTGTTGTTGAAAAATTCTACGTTACACCTCAAGCTTGGAAAGGGGTCATCATCAAAAAAAAAAAAAAAGTCATCCTTAGATAGTTAGATAGTTTTTTGTTAAGTTATGTTGTAATTTATGTTAGGTCAGTCTGTCTTGTCTCTGCTAGCCAGCTAACTAGGCCTCTTAGTTAGCTAGTTTAGAGTTTTTCTGTTAAATTATGTTGTAAATTTATGTTGCATGTAGCACCTTGGTTCCTGGAGGAACGTTGTTTCGCCTCACTGTGTACTGTTAAACTGTATATGGTTGAAGTGACAATAAAGCCAACTTGACTTGATCATCAGCTGGTCATGCCAGCAGCACCAGTCTAATCAGCTCCTTGACTCACTCACACTTTTTCAGAAGTATACAGTTTTTCAGACCATCAGGGAAAAAGTTTGTGTTCTTTAGTTGAAAAATCCCTTGACAAAATTGGGAAGTGAGTCAGTGATTTGACTTAGACTTTCAAAAACTGTGTTTTTTTAAAATGATTTATGTTTTTCTACAAATATATGCACGTCAGACTCTTAAGAAAACTTGCAACGTGTGAGTGCATGTAAATAGTGAACGAGTCAAAATATTGCATACCTTCTGCAACTGAAATATAAACGGAGGAGAAAGGATTTATTTCGTACTGTGGAGATTGTTTGTAATTTCCCATTAGTAAGCTGAAACGATAGATATTAGATATATTATAATCTATTTTATAAGTATTGATAGACCTAAAAAGAATCCTGTGTGTTAAACTATAGACATTTTACAATAAAAACGAGAATTAAAGAAAAATAACTTTTCAGGTCCCACCGAGATTTGAACTCGGATCGCTGGATTCAGAGTCCAGAGTGCTAACCATTACACCATGGAACCACGTGTCAGCGACCTACTAAAATCATAGAGTGAATCGTGACACATCTTGTTTCTGCAAGGTGTATATTTATTGCGGATGTATTGTTTCCCTTGTAGACCGGAATAAAAAGACAAAACTTGGGCACTTACTTGTGACTGGCAGAATTACTTCAATGCCGCTCTCACCAGCACTCGGCTGCCTCCTGGTGGTCAACATGTGTAATTGCAAGAACCGCAGGTATTGATTTTCATTCCGTTTTCTGCTCGTCTTTGAGGCACATGTGAGTATGTAAACCTCAGGGCGATTCCAATGTCTCCAGTCCACACTAGTAATAATGACCTAACCATGTCTAAATTAAGTCTACAGCCACAATTTAGTGATCTTTCATTCCAAATCCTTTCCAGGAGGTGCACTTATGTAATTGTAATACTATGTTAAACTGCTGCTGATGAAACATCTTGCATTAGATCTTTTTGAAATACAATTAATTTAGATCTGAATATACAAATTTAACGATGATCTTTCTGCAAAGAGTACCTAATAACACTTAAATTAAAAAGTGCAACTGCACATCTGTGAGTTCACCACAGTTAGCAGGCCTAGCACAAAATCAGTTTATGACTGAGATTGTTCAACTCTAGGGTAAATCTCCTTAGTTCAACCAATACCTGTGAAAAAAAAGCATTATAGACCGAGGTGCAACATTACATAGCAGGACTCACTAGCCTTGAGCACTCGCAGGGTTGTAGTAATGTGGTTGCTCTGTCTCCATAAAAATAGTAATTTCTTTAAACCTTGAGCTTTGAACTCATATGGAAACATCTGTTCTCATAGAATTCTCCATTAACAGGTCTCACCAGTTGATTTAGACAAATCTTATGTCATTTCCTTTCCCACCTTTACTTTGTTAACAGGCTTATTTAGTTATTGAGCAGTGTTAGAAGTGTCAAGGTTGGTTTTCATCTGAATTATATACAGACACAGAGGGAGTGAAAATGATCAACCTCACTGGGATGAATAGTGATTGTGCATTAAGTAAAGATCCAGCTCTGGTCTGATGGATAATCACAGTTCCTGTAGCAGGACGTGACCACAATAAAGATCGGCAGCTGAGCTCTGCTATGGATTTAGCCACAGCAGAGTGCAGTCAAATGGTGCATACTTAAATGAGAGCGCTATCACACCACAATTGATCCTGCTATCAGAAGTTCACCAGGAAAAATAGAAACTTTATCAGAAGTTGTTGTGTGTTGCTCTTTTCAAATGCTTCATGCAGACATAAATCTATTCCCTGGCTCTCAACAGCTGATGTCAGACTCAAGTGAAAGTGACAGGTTATTCTGCAGCAGCGTGGTCAGCATCCAGGTGCAGCTTTTCAGAACATGTAGATGTTTTCTTCCCTCCCCACTCTATGACAGCTTCTGTGAAAAACAGCTTTTGCGAGAGATAGAGCTGACAGGCAAATGCACCAGAAAGGTGTACGCCTTAGGACTGCATTAGAAAGTGAAAAAAGCCCTGAAGTTCTTCAGCTCAAGATTTATCAACGTTGTAAGATGCAGACCAAAGATATGCACACATATGAATCAAACCAATGACACCGCTCACATTTAACCAGTTGCAACGAGTTTGTGTCGTGTGTAGTTTTTGGTAGCGTTTGCATGTCATCTTGTCAGCTTTGCATGAATTTTGATAAAACGTGGTAGGGTTGTAGAGTGGGGTCATGTTAACAATCCATTAAAATTTGGCTTACATCCACCAAGGTCTTCAAGGTCGAATGAATGATTTATCAGTCGGAAAATGATAAAAAAAAAAAAAAAAAAAGCTTTAGAACGTAGAAAAAAAATTATCCTTATAAGTGAGATGTGTCAACATATAGAAACTACTGTAAAAATATTTTAATATGTCATATATGACCTCTGACCTCACAGTTGTTAGATTAAACTGCAGGTCAAAGTGATAATAATTCTATACAGTGTTATTTAAACCCATGCTTCGTACTGCTTTTGCTTGCATTGACAACATGGAATTACATATGGGGATATACAAATATCTCGTTACTCTAGTCAAATAACCTCAAAGTTTCATCAAATACCTCATCATTAAATCTGTACCGCCTTTGTTTATACTGGTAACATTTAGGAAATGATTCTGGTATACGTGGATTTTAAATATGGCATTACAGTTTGCATCCAAATATCATGTCACATTTGACCTCTGACCTCACTTTCACATTTCACATCTGCCTTTCTTACATCTTAAAAGAAAGTATTATCAAGAAAAAGAACGAGCTGGTTATTCCTAAATCAATACCTTGTTTGATTTATTGATCATTACCTACGCCTACATTATCTGTCTAGCTGCCCTTCTCTGATTTTTACTGCACAACAAATTTCTTAAAGTAGTTTGAAAAGAACAAAGAAAAGAAAAATTAATATATACAGAATACAACACTATTCCCCTAAAAGTAAATACTACCCAGAGAATGAGCTGCCATGCCAGAGGTTTGTGCTCTTGGAGTGCTTCTTGTTAACAAAGTGAAAATGTCCAAAAAGTTCTCTGCAAGTTTTAACTGCCCACTGAAAGACTAGCAGTAATAAAGGAGAAGAAATATGTTCAACTGTGAAGATTATTTCAATACTTTGTATAAAATGTAGTTTAAAGGGAAACAAATGACTTCCCGTGAGACAGCTGACACTGTTAAATTAGGATTAATGGAGAACAGATGTGGACAGAAGCGAATGTGCCACTAATATAGTTGCATATTTGATGGCACGCTTTACACTGAGATGTAATATTCATATAGGTGGCAGAACAAGACTCTGGAAATTAGAAACATTTTCTTTTTGTCTGTCACAGTGACTCAGCTGAAAGAGAGCACACGCTCCCCAGCAGCAATAATGATACCTGCATCTGAACGCACAGAACTTTTAAGCATTCAGTATCTGTCCAGCTTTTAGTCAAATGAAGGTTTGTTGCCGTCTGTAACTCTCTACATGGTCTGACCTCTGAGAAATCACATAAAGTATTTCAGTTCGGAAAGGCTATTCAGCAAGCCAAAAAGAAGAAGAAAAAAAATCGACATCTCTCAAGTGCTTACCGTGCTACCACCTCTTCCTTTTATGCTTCTTTTCTTCCACTCTAGCTCTCTTTAAAGTCCCCGGCTGTATTTGGTCCATTAGTTCCTTGACTTAGTGACTGCATTTCCTTTCCGTGGGGCATCACTCAGGGTTTGTCGGCTGTCAATTGAGTGGAGCTCAAAAAACCCGCTCCTTAATTCTTTGTAATAGTGACCCGACACCCTGCAATTTCTCCACGTTCCGGTAATTATGACAGTTATGACTCTTTTTTTTTAGTAAAGCAAGCACTATGGCCTTTTACACTTGAGAGACACAGAGTTATTTCTATAACTTCATATAGACAGATACGGTTAGTCATATTAAATGTATTTGGTGATCCAACAGCGTAAATTATTTAAAAACCCCGTGCACTGAGACAAACTTAACAGCTCCAAAAATGTGTATCTTTACTTAACTCCAACAGGTCATCATCTCAGCCTATCGTGTTCATGAAGTAGACTTCTGAGCATCAATTACAACCATCAGCGATCCTGGGCGCAGTCAGAGATGAAAAACAGGCTACACACTTTCACATAGAGTAGCAGTAAAAAAAACCTGCTTTTCTGTTTTTCACTCGTCTGCACAGTCGATCAGGAAATTACTCAAAAGAAAATGTTTAATTCCTGTGATTTCATTTATATAGCTGTCAAGTAACTCTAATGAAAGTACAATAAATGCGGTAGAATAAAGGATAAAACATTTTCCTCTGTGGTGTAGCGGATAAATTTACATGCTGTGCAGAGCTGAAGTGTACGTATGGTGTAAATCAGCTTGCTTTGCCTGGAGGTCGCTCCTTTAGAATGACAGGAGGCCAGGGGCCAGTTTAAATGATAAAAAAGTAGAATTTATGAGATTAAATGAATAAAACTGACAAGCTGATAGCGCAATCAGTAGGGGCATCTGAAGTTTTGTTAAGTTTAAAAGCCTTCATGCAACACCCCGCAACGGTGGAGACCACTCAATCAATTTTATACAGTGAATTTTAAAATAGTCGACGGGTCAGCCGGCGCCCTGCGGTGGCGAGTAAGCCTATCGCTGGTCTAAATCATGTAGTTGTCCCCTTTCTGCTTCAGTCTGCGCACAGCATATAACATCGGAGGATTTAACAGAGTTTCTATTCATGAATTTCACCCAAAGACTCATCATTAAGCCACCTGATAAGATTTGTTGTTCACCAGACCAGAACCCTTCATTAAGGGTATTAACCTGACTGAAACGGGTTTCTGATGGCAGAATAGGCATTTAATTTGAAACTTGTACCAAAACAACAACCTGCTTTGATATGACAGCAGCTAGAAAAACCTTCCTCGGAGGTCAAATAGTCACATGGTTTATGATCCACTGGTCACCACACTGGTCAAAGATGGGATAATGTTCAGCACTAATGAAACGCTGTCTGTGCATCGATTGTCAACATGTTATTGCTTCTACATAGGGTGAAATGGAATTCACATAGTGAATGAGCAAATTCATCTCGATAAATAAATAAATAAATAAATAAATATGCTCTTTTAGCCTGATACAAACATAAATTTTAGATTTAGAAATGGATTTGTTTCCCTTTCTTTTTTCTTTTTTTAAACATATAATTCCCTTTTGTAAATACTGCACAGGATATTTGTGGGTCTTAAACTGCTCATGTGAAAGCCTTTTTTTTCTCCCTTTTTTCAATTTACAATTTGACAGAGAGAGTGAGAACATTTTAAGTGACTTCAAAAACAGTTCACAAAATGACACCGATAATTTCACAAGAAGATAAATTGTGTTATCTACATCAGCGGGTATCCATGCTCATTTTTTTTCTTATGCTAGAATAACACAGACTTTTTTTTTTTTTTTAAAAAGGAACACCATCACTAATATAAAACAATCCAAAAAAAAACCAATTAGATTTATAAATACAAAAAAAGTCTAAGCAAACTCTTCTTATGACCCACTATTTTTAAAAAAAGATGTAAACCAAAACATTTGCAAGAAAAAAAGAAAGAAGAAGAAGCTTTCACGTACAAAACAACACAAGATCAGATCACTTCATTAGTGTGGGGAGAAAAATCCAAACTTTAGACTTACTGTTACTTTCAGCAATGCAATAAATGCATGAACACTGATGACCTGAATACATTTCAAGATACACTGGGCCTCATTAACACTAAAACTAAGAGAAGCTCTTTAGTAAGACACAGAGATCACATGAGTATTAACTGTGATTGTTACTGGATAACAGTGAATAAAAAAAACCCAAATACAATATTTTACTATTTATCCATGCTTCCTCAGACTTGGCTCACTCACAGCAAAGTTTCCTTAAATTAACATTTAGTGGAGGTTTCGCTACCTTTGCCCGCGCTTTTCTTCACTTCGGAGTAGATGATCGTAAGCACTTTGTGGCAGCTGTGCTGTGATATGCAGCTGCTTCACAGAGAAAATTCATAAACACTATACATAGCAGATCTTTGCCTGCTTAGATATGGTGAAGGCTGTTAAACCTTCCTTCCTGTGGAGAAAATCACTTGTGTTTTGCGGGGACTTTATAAACGCTTGGCTGTCCTTGAATGTAAACTTATATGATGGGTTAAAAATCAGAGTGAAGAGAGCTCTCTCCAGGTAAATAAACTGTCCACCCACTCCATGTATACTGTCTTACAGGGTGCTTGGAAAGATATTGTTCCACTTCAGCAGGTCCATAAAGAGGCCAGCCAGCAGTTTGTGTGATCAATTATATAAGAAAATACAATGAGTGAATGATCGCTGGTGTGTGGGACACTCTATCTCCCCCGTTTCCTCTCTCTGGGCAATAGAATGGGCACCAGTGAGGGAGCTAAAGAGAGCAGGGTCCAGAAGAGCTGTGGCTGTCCTTCCATCTCAGCATGTCAGTATCTAATCGAACACACACAGAGACAAAGGGAGGGCCGTTGGTTGAAAGGTGGCTGGATGTTTCCCAGATGCCGGCACGCAGTCAGAGGCCCGGAGGACAGCGTTCCTTCTAGAGCAGAGAGCTGGGGCTTTCTGGAGGCGGTGGGGGTGTGTGCGTGGGGCTGTGACGCATGGGTAGTATGTCATAGTGGCTGGGGATGTGGCTGCTGCGGGGAAGGTCGTAGGGGCTCTGGGAGAATCCGGTGGCCATTCCATTGGGCCCCTGCAGGACGCTCATTGTCGGCTCTGTCACAGTTTGGGGAAGGAGGAAGGGAAAAAAAGTGGGAGAGATACATAAGAAGGTAAAGTGTCAGGCACAGGCTGAGGGAAAAAAAGAGACCAGAGAGGTACATGCAACAGAGACCACATATATTTTCTTTTATCAAGGCGTACAAATTCTGTACAGGATCACAGTATGGGACATGACCAGAGAGGCCATAAGCTGCAGGACCCTGCTGAGCTCCACACACAACACTCCAACAACGCACTCACCAACATCATAGACATTCCTGCTTGCACTGCCCAGGAGGGTGGCAGTGCCTCCAAAGGGCACTTCACGGTGGGAGGGGGATTTCATCTCCACATAGCTGCTCTCTGTGTGCTTGCAAGCCAGCCCTGGTGGGTCTCTAATGGTAGCATAAGGATTCTCACTATTGAGGGAGCAGGAGCTGTTGCTGCACATGGAGCTCTTGATGTAATCTGCAGCTGCCGCAAGACAAGGACATATTTAGTATCAACAGAGATGAAGTGCCTGCCACTGACTTTTAACAATGGCGTACATACTGAACTCTGATATTAAAGGACTAAAATTTAAGCTGGTATCAGAGCGTGACCAGAAGAATGGAAGCGAAACTCGTTGCCATTCTCAAGAAGCTGAACTTCTTTTGTCTCGGACAGGTGACTAATGGTGGTACGTAGTAATCAGAGTACAAAGGGGAGAGAGTGGAGGACTCGTCTCATCCATAACAGTCTCATCATACTGATAAGAGGGCTCATTAGAGACCGCAGCAAAGCTGCTTCAGACCACTCTCCACACCCTTGGGTTTCTCACATTCACCACCGATTGAACAGTGTGGAAGACAAAATGACGTATCAGGCACGGAGCCATAGAGAGCAATTACTGTTGGAATAAAACCTCAGCCCACCATGATCTTGTCCAAAGTGCAGTGAGTTTTCACATAAATTACAGAGACTATATGGATGTGGGATTTTGGGTCAGAGAAATAGCTGTCTCAGAGGGGAACACGACCCAAATGGGAAAATGGATATATGGGCTGTTAAGCATAAAAGGATTTTGTAATTTAGCTGCTAGTGAAGCTGAACAGGATTCCATATGCAGAATAGGTCTTCACAGACACGCATGCAGCACACAGCAAACTGTCCCTGCTATTCATTTCTTACCTTTCCTGGAGCCTCTTTGTGTCTGTGCCTCACCCTGTTGAACATCTGTAAACATGTCAAAACAACAAAGTCAGACATCACATTAAATTCCCAGAACGTGTGAAGGTTGACAGGCGACGTCTCATTATAGTGAAATATTATTATTTTTTTATTTTTTGAAAGGATAGGAAGAAAATGATGGTGATAAGTTACTGCCAACAACAAAATACCACAAAAAAGAAAAAGCCAAGTACTGTGACTACAACAGTTCATAGCTCAGTAAATAAAAACCACTTTTTGACTTCCCAATATAATTGATGTGCTTTGTACGTATAAACTAAATGGGGGCTCCGACTTTTAAAGTCAAGCATGACAAAGAATTAATTATAGATATTAGGTTTTTGAATGGACATCCAGCCTATTGTGATTCCCCGAGCGCTGAACACTGTCCTTTTTGTCAAAGCTGCTGGCATCTCACAGATATGCACAAGGTGTCCTCTGGTGTCTGTGCATGACCCACTTGGTTATAACGAGACTAAGACTGCTTTCTCGCTCCAAACTTGTCACATACAGTATTGAATCTAGTAAAGGACTGTGCACACTTTTCTAAAGTTAAGCAAGCCTAAGCCTAACCAGGGAGTGGATGCAAAATTGAATTCAGTGATAGAAAATAAAGCAAAACAAAGTCCAAAAGACAAACGCTCCCAAAGGGGACATGGACTGCAATCACTTCCTACTGAGGATTTTATCAGTCTTTAAAAAGGGGCCCAGTTATCTCTTGGCATCTTATATTGCAGCACTTCACGGCAACAAAGCAAAAAGGACACCTTGTGCGTATCTCTAGGACACCAGTGGCATCTGACAGAACAGCAGCAGTTGACGCCTCAGGGTCAGAATGCATTGCAACAGTGTTCAGCGTGCCTAAAGTAGGACATAAGCAGTAAAGAAAATAATAATATTAATAATACAGTATTTTTACAACAGCTCACACTGTCATTCATTATCTGTGCACCACACCTTATTCTCCACTTACAAATGGTTACCTGACAATTACCAGTAATACAAAAAAAAATGACTTTGATGTGCTTACATCAAACTACCCTTTAGTTTGTTATAAACCATTTATGAAATGCTAATATGCTCCTTTTAAATGCCACACTTAATTTTCTATCGTTCACAGCCTATGTGAGTGTAGTGTTTGACCCAATGTAAGCCTTCATAGAAAAATGTGCCACCAGGGGAAGTGAAAGAGGACTAATGAGCTCATAGTGACCCCTATTCATCTTCGCACCACTGCTTTCGCTGCATATCTTATCAAAATCAGAGCAAAGGTTATGTCTAACAAGAGACCCCTGGTTCATCTTCATTCACAGCAGGTTAGCGCCAATAAAGGGTGTGTGAGAACGACACGTGTGTCTTTTGCCCTTGAATTGCTGGCTCTGTAAAGTCCAAATTCCAGATCTACGAACTGCGATGTAATAAGGGAGAGAAGAAAACTGACCCAGGTCATTGAGGTTGCAGTAGGCCCTCCATTCAGACCCATTTCTGCTCTTCAGCGTGTTTGACTGTGAAAAGAAAAAGACAATGTAGTGTTGATTTTGTACTGCAGCATGTAATTTAGAAATTTTGTGTGAAGACATGGAGGGAGTTCATACTTTGAGGGTCAGAGTGCCGTCCAAGTTGCTGGAAATGGTTGAGACCACATTACACTGAGCCACGGTGTGGTAGCTAGGGTTGGAGAAGCACTGGCCACTGCTACTGCTGCTGTTCTGGCTCTGACTGATCTCAGGAGCACTGGTTCTCATCGCGACAGTACTGCCACACTCTGAGGATTTACACACAGAAAGGTTCAAAAGCAAAATGATACCTTTTTACATTTTTTCCCATTTTAGTGATATTGCATGGGGTGTAATATCCCATCACTTACATATATTGTAAGTGATGGAAAAATGCACATGCAAGACTCTTACCAGACAGAGAGTAGTCAGTGTTGGTAATGTGCATGGCCTGTGAGTACGATACACTTGGCTGGATCTCATGGCCCTTGTCCCTCTGCCTCTGTCTGTACCACACAAACAGACTAAGCATGGCCATGATGATGAGGAGGAGAAAGATGATGCCCATGACAGCCCCTGCCGACTGGCGCTCGGAGCCTCGTGCTGGACTGATCTTTGTGTATGGGTTCAGCTCTTCCATCATCAGAGCTGCTACAGAGAAAGCAGAAAAAGTGGGTCGTTTAAACAATGCATACACATCTGTGTTTGAGCGATAATACCCCGTAAAGCCTCGGCCATCTCAATCACCTCTCACCTTGATCGCAGCGGATGCCTTTATAGCCAGGGCTACAGTAGCATGTTCCAGTCACATAGTCACAGGTAGCATTGTTCAGGCACTCGCATAGCTGCTGGCAACCATATCCAAATGTACCAGCGGGACACTCTGCATGACAGAGAGGCACATTATTACACCCATCAAAATTAAAGCACTTACAGAGTGGGAGCCAAACTGTTTATAGAACACACACTCATCTACTGGGTAATTTTGCTCAGAGCTAAAATGTGTTGTGCCTACTCAACTCTGCTCACAGCTCGTCCCAATGAAGCCGGTTCGGCAAGCACACTGGCCAGATATGTGGTCGCAGTCTGCACCGTTTTGGCAGCGGCAGACTTCGGAGCAGTCCCTGCCGTAGAACCCTGAAGGACAGCCTGGGACAGAGATGTATAAAATGTTGGGGTGGGAGGAGTGGTGAAAACAAAGAGAAGGGAAGACAACATAGAGAGTCAAGGTCAAATCGCAAAGGAACGAGGAAATCAATATCACTCAATGTCTCTGCTGCATACTCAATAAGAGACAATGTGAATGAATTGAAATGAAACATTTCCTGCTTCTGCAGAAAATGCTGTTATGCTGTCAACATAACCTAGAGGTGGAAATAAAGAAGAAGACAACTGCAAATAGTAAGAATCTATATGAGAGAAGAGAGGGGAAAACAAATGTAATTTTCATGCACAATAGCAGGAGCTCCACACTGCAAACAATACTGAATAAACCCCTCGAGGTGATGGATAATGGAAATTCAAATTAGTGGACTGATATTGATGATCTGCTCTATCCCTGGGTAAATGACTGGGATGTATTACAACCATTAATGAAATGACCATTAGTTCTGTTCTGCTATTGCTCTCTCTCGCTTTAAAAAAATAAAAATAAAAAAATAGATAAAAACATCCAGTTTCCTTGTAATCAGAAAAAAAGCATTGTTTCTCACTTGTCATCTGCTGCAGTTCTATTAGACTGCCAGTAGATGACACTGTGTGTCTACTAACTGGATGGGAGAAACTCACGCTGTGTGCAGTAGAGACCGGTCCAGCCGGGGCTGCACCTGCACTCTCCATCATAGGCACTGCACTGGGCTCCATTGTGACAGTTACACGAGTTGAGACAATCAGGGCCCCAGTGCCCAGAGGGACAGGCTGCAGACGCCAGAGACACAGTCAAACTCATGGTCACGCACTCTCCCTTACATACACTACGTCCTAGACATGCATACATGAATCACATAACACATATGTTTGAGGAAAAGTCCAGACATTCTCCACGCTTTCATACAATATGTTAAAATGATACATTTGGAAGAAAATCCAGTTTTGTCATTACCCTCCACAAGCCCACAAGTTGTAGTGTTGGAAATTGCTGTCAGGTGAATATGTATGGATTATCACCCGTGTGATCGTTAGTTGTTGTTTTTTTTTAGTTTAATAGTTAATGCAATTAAAAAAAACACACACACACATCAATTTCCCATGCCATGGCAGCTCAAAGTTCTGCTAATGATCTTTGGCCTACAGTTCTGTAAATCAAAGAGCATAATGTATTACAACAATCATTTAAGCAAGCTGTGTGTTTTACATCAGCTGGTGCTGAGGTTAGTTCTCTCTGTGCGCCGGGTCATGAAGATGATTAATGTGTATGAAGGTAAGGGTGAGAGAGAAATTAGGAGTGGAGACAGACAATGAGAGTGGGAAAAGTGGACAAATGAGCAAATTACAGAGTGGATGAAGGAAGGAAGGAAGCCATACCCTGAGAGCAGTCCTCTCCTATCCAGCCAGGAAAACACTGGCAGGAGCCATCAATGGGGTTGCAGGTGCCGTTGTTGGTGCAGAGGCAGATCTCGGCACAAGCTCTCCCGTACCTGCCACTTGGACAGACTGCAGAACAGAAAGAAACAACACACCACTTTACGAATAAACAAAAAAACTGCTCTGCCTCTTTTAAGATTAGAAAAACCCATTAACATTATGACACTAAACTTAGGCACATTACTGTGAACACATTTATGAAAACACACTGATTTTTTGAAAAGGTTGTGTAAACATGTTCCTCTAATGGATGATATCCTTTTATTTGAGTGGACACGAAATGATCTGCTTAAACAAAAGGAGGAGTCAGTCACTGCCTCCTGTGGCACAACTGCCCCATTTCCACTGCTTAGAGTGGAATGAGTGATGTGCCAAAGAATTAAAATAGACCATGTACACAGACCACTGTATACATTTTTAATGAAATTAATATTTCAATGCATCCAGGCACTCTTCAATAAGAAATATTATTTCCAGTGAAACCTCGTTTGTGTTTCCTTGTTGGACCATGGGACAAATTAAACCAAGGTGTATCTCAGTATCAGGATCAGGGAGCTGCAGTGCCAGCAGATGCAATAAACGTCTCACATAAAAGAATAGCCACCGTTAGGAATATCTGATAAGGTGGCAGGCTGTGAAAGAGATGGGTCTGACTCATTATCATGGGGGGTGATTTTAATGATTATATTTCAACTGGTTTTTCCCTCTTCTTGAGAGCTCTTTCAACCTCTTTCAAGCAGGTTGTCATTAAGCCATGAGGTTGGCTCCCCCATACTGTTGCTTCTGGGGATTCAAGCCTCAGCTCACTGGGAGAGCTTCATTAGGCTGGGACTTTGTGTGCTGGACAGAGGACAAGTGAGGACACAATGGGGCTCAACAAGAGGATAATGTGCATGATGATGGCCACCTCTGTCCCTCGTCGCCTAACGCCCGCTCACCAGTAATTATGGTTCAGATAAATTAGGACTCGTTCTCGCTTTTACTTTTCCCTCTTCCTTCAGCTAAGCTATTAAACTTTTATTTGTAAGACATTGCTTAAAGCCATGAAAGAGAATTCAAAAATTCCTCATCGCCTATCTGTAATTTATTAAAAAAAAAGAGGTAAATTATTAGAGGAAAAAAATCTACAGCGCATTTGTGTGAAGGTATCTCTTCTCAGAACGGCGGAGAACATTTTTAATGTGGAACCACTGACACGACAAATACAATACCTTGTCACACAAATGAACTGAAATCAGCACGCTGTTCAATGGATGGACAGTGTGGAGACAAAAACTACTGTGACACACACATAGTATACATTCATTCTCTTTCTCAGTTTCCTACTAAATGTTCTCTTTGACCAGACATATAGCTAAACGTCTTGCAAAAAACAAAACCCTCTTTGTAAAACATTTATCAAGATGTCATGACGCTACAAGAAGTAGTTGCTGAGAAATGTCGCTTATAAGGAATAAAAAGTGCCAAACCAAGTTGTTTTCATATAACATCCTCAGTAACGCCACAAAAGAAAAGTTGCCTTGAAAACAAGTTTAACAATAGAAACAGGTGTGTTTGTGCATTTCTTTGTCTGTATATTAATGAAAGCAATTTACATACAGCTCCTTTTGCAGAATTAGGCAAGGGGACAGCAAAATTTACTTAAAATATTCTTTGTCTAAAAATGTGGCTCTTAGCAATTTTCCATCCTCTGTTGAAGGTTGTTTTTTTTGTTTACTTTTGTTTTTAGCTTAGGTTGCATCGATAATAGTCATATTTTAAAGTTTCAAGGCTAAGATGCTAGTGCGAGAGGCAGCAGGTCATCTTATTAGGACCAGTGTGCAAAGAGAGGACTTAAACAAAATGTACAGGAACAACATGATCAGTATTATTCCCTTACAGATTTCTGTATTTTATACAAAGGCATTTTCAAAAATAACCAACAAAAAAAGAAAAAAAAAAACACTCAAACTTCACAGTGAATGAATTTCACTGTACGTGAAAGAGCAGGATAAAGGTCAAAAGGACATAGAAGACTACTTGCCTTGGTTGCACAGCGAGCCGGTAAAGCCAGACAGGCACTCACAGTGGCCCGTGACATGATGGCATGGCCCGGTGCTGTGCACACACTGTGGACACGACTGGCTGCAGCGGTGCCCGTAGAACCCCGGAGAGCAGACTGGAGGCAGCAGAGTGTGGCAAGAGACGACAGAGAATCAGTCACCAGCGTTGGATGAAACAAGAGGTATATAGTAATGAAACAAAGCATGACAAGAGTGATCAAGGGAGTGCAGAAAAATCAAGGCTGCGAGAAGTAAAGCAGAAAAGACAAGGAGCGACAGCAAAGGCAGGGGAAAAGTATAAAAGTCAGTCTCCATTGTAATCACTGCCATTTTATCTGCAGCCAGAGACAGAATAGTAAACGAGTTAAGAGCATAGTGAGTCTGTTTTACGTCAAGTCATGAGAGCAGCCTGATGATCTATATATGTGAGGAGACACACAGCTGTGTTAATAATGCAAATTTCATTGAAAGAATGTGAACTGAGAGATATATAAACGGTGGTGCAGAAGTTATTATATAACACTTTATGCAAAGATTGTGCAACCATTATAAAAAGCTGCAATTTATATTAAAAACATATTTTCATTCCAGCGCTACACATTCTAAGAGCGCCTTAGGAATACTTACACTATTTTCACAGCCAGTGATTCGGAGAAAACTGTCAGGGGACAGCTGGGTATTTCTAAAATAGAAACCTTTTAGAAACTGACAAAACAACCTCAGTTGTAGCTTGACAAACTTGCAATGTTAAGTTTACCCAGTGGATTTTATTTTAAGCACCAGGTGTGGTGCATTTTTATCATCCTCTGGAGAAGCATGCAATTAGTTAACAATATTTCAGTAAGGGAAAAAGTGCAAAACTGCAGTTACGAGGTTTCTAGCTGACGAGAAAATTATCTGTGTAAATATTGAGTTTGGAGGAGTAACCATTTCCCCTCTCTGTCTCTCACACACACGGCGTGTTTAAGTCTCTCCACTCAAATTGATGTTTACAGGTTTGAGACAGTGAATTCACTCCCAATCAGTGAGTTCATCACTTGAGAGCACCTTCAGACAGACCCCATTCGGAAACCAGCGCTGGCACTCCCAGTGAGCATACCCTCTGATGAGCCTCAGGCGAGGACTGTGAGTCTCCCACTGTGAGGTGGTTGTTGAGGACTGTGCCAGAAGGGGGTGAGAAGTGTGTCAGTGTGTGTGTATGTTTATGTGTCTGGGGGAATGCCATTGGGGCAAAGACACTGTGATTACATGATAGCTGTGATGAAGGGTTTACACTCAAGCAGTTATGTCCAACAACAATTCTTCAAAGATCAAACAAGGTCAGTGCTGTGATGGAGTTTGCAAGTATGATGGTCTCAGTGAAACAGATTTATTTCCTAAGGGTTTAGATAAAAAGAAGTTGCTTCGAGAAAGAGGCTCACTTCTTTTGCAGGACGTCCCTCTGTATCCAGGTGCACACACACATGTGCCGTCCTCGGGAGAGCACGATCCTCCGTTCTGACAGGAGCAGCTGACTGAACAGTTGGGTCCCCAGAAGCCTTGTGGGCACACATTATCACAGTGGATTCCTGCAGGCATGTTACCAAATCTTCAGTGAATGCATATTAAGAAGGCAAAAGACTGGTAAGCTGATAAATTCTAAACAGAGTGCCATCTGTAAAAACACATCATTAAGGGGCAGCATTCGCAATGCTTGATCATTGCACATCTTTTCAGGGTTATTAAACTAACATGAATCATTGACTTATTTTAGTTTTGAATAAAGAAGCTGCAGTTTGGAGGGTGTTTTTTTTCAGCCCATCTTTCACACTCTGCTTCTCCTCTCCAAATGTATTTTATTTTTGATCTGACTGGAGCTCCTTGCCAGTGCACTGTGTTGATTAACAGGGTTGGGTCTCAAGAGAGGCCAAGCTTGTCTCCCATTCTCTTTCAGCAGAGCAAGGGTAGTGCATGGAGCTGAAGGGAAGTACTCAGACCACAGTCTGCAAGTGTCACAGTGTCTTTTTTTTTCTGTGGCTTCAACCAAATGCAAAACACTGCATCCATACAGGGCTCTCACTGTGAATGCATTAGCATGCCCATCAGAGCGCCATGTTTTCCTTCAGAAAAAAAAATTCACGCGTGCCGTTCTACATGTATACAGCCGGGTATAGAAAATGTGGCATAGCCCTGCAATTGCACATGCACACGGTCGGTGTCACACAGTCGCACAAATGCATGCAAACTCTGCAACCTTTCAAGCTTCAGCCCTCAGTTCGAAGCCTCATTTGAAATTTCCTTTGAGCGAGAATATCTGAGAATGGTGTGGCAATTAAAGCGGCATTAGTGCAGTACCTTTGAATTAAACCTGGACTAAACTCTGGGGACTAATGTTATACGGTAACCATGGCACCTTAAGGCTATATAGGATAGGAAATGTTAAGTCTGATGAGTGGGGGGCTAGATGGGTGTGGGGGGTACAGTCGCAGTGATTAAGTCAGAAGCTGTGCCATGGACATCAAAAGGAGGGCAAGGCTTGTGCAAGTGTGTTTGAGGTTCTGCTAGGGCAGGCAGGAAAAAAAAAGAAAAACAGTGGCTGGCTTTACTGTCAGAAAATGAATGCGGACAGAGCATCACATTTTTCAGTCTAATGGTGACAAACAGAGGGGCTTTGGGTGCCTAGTGAGGGAGAAGAAGAAAGAGTGAAAGAAGCCAGAACTGAAGTCTCTTCAAAGGAGGCTTTTCGCTGAGAAGTGCCAGAGGTCCTACTATCCAATTTGTACAGTGAGCACAGCGAAGCAAACCTCTCTCTCCCTTTTTAACTCTCTCTCTCCTAGTGCATGTAAACACACATCACATTACCTGCTTCGTGTCATGGACCAGAATCTCTACAGAAATAAAAGGCAAAGGTCTATTTAACATGGTCTAGCACGATGCCCTCTGCATCAAGTGTCTAGTCAGAGAACTTTTTTAAATCTTTGTTGGCTGATGTCAGGCTCACGACAGTTCAGTAACAATTCTGTGGGTCATAGTCGGCCTAGCCACTTAAGCGCGCACACTCCTAAAGTCAAGCTTCTTGACAATTTAGGCAAGCCTCACAATAGAGCCAACACCAAGTTGACAGCAAAGTAGAATGCAATACCAACCCTGGCACACTCAGTGATATGACAGTGTTTACAAAAATAGCTGTAAACAGACATTTCATTCCATCCCTGACTCAGTCCTGTGACGAATCCCACATAGCCCTCTCTCTAGGTGCTCCTTCCTTCAGAGAGACCGCTGTCAAGCCGCTGCAATTTAAGTATGTATGTGTGTGTTTGTCCGACCCACTGGGCTGCACGCTGCCCCCAGCTCTGCACCCTGGTGACTCAATTAAGGCTGACAGATGGTCCCGACCTGTGCGGGATTCAGAGCATGAGAGGCCCGTTTTGCCGGCTCCATTCTTGCAGATAATAAAACCCACATTGTTTCCCAGAATAAATGCCCGAAGCTCGGGAGGCTGAATGGAGTGGGATGCTGAGAGCTCACAGGCTTGACCTTTCCTGCTGAATCTTTTTCCCTCTCCGACTGCACCTCTCTGCCCAAGCTCAGAGACCAGGTCCTTTGCTAGCCCCCTGTATTTGACATTCAGATGCGACGCTTCATTTTTGAGCATAATGACTCTCACCCTTGCTGTGACATTCATACTTTCCAACCTCCAAGCTTTTTCCCTGTAAGCAAATGGTTTAAATGACAAGAAACAGAGAGCGAACATATGGACGTGCAAACCCCCCAAAAAACGAAAAACTATTGCATCTAGAGGGGATCAGATTCCAGTGGAGAGCTTGTGATAGCAAAGAACGATTGATACTCTGGTGAATAAACGCGGCAGCTGGTTTAATCAAATTTCCCAATAAAATGCAAACTCTAATAAACAGAACCAAAAATAACAATATCACAAGACATATCTAAAAATCTTGAGAGCAATGTGGGCCAATTATTTGATTCAGTTTGCAAATATTTAGCTGATGATTCAGTTCAGTCCTTGTGTGTAGCCGGCATCATATAATATAAGCATGATTGCATAGCAGCTTCCAGCGTGCCAGCCAAGAGAATTAATTTAGAGCTCAATTCTCAACATCTCTCATTCGGCTATGCCACCGGCGCAGTGGCAAATCAAATTGAACATTTAATTAACAAAACACTGTGTAGACATTCTGTAAACATACTGTACTGCACAAGCCATGAATGCTGCAGCATATTTTCCTGTTATGGTAAATCAGTGTGTCTGACTGGCATCTAATGTCTTTGATTTTCAGCTAATGAAGATAACTACTAAAGACGGGCCGCTTCTGCTCCTAAAGACAGACTACTGTGATTTTGTTGTGAAAAAAGGAGTACAAACCTGTCCAGCCAGGGTAGCAGCGACAATAACCGCTCACTGGGTCACAGCCATCGGCGTGGCTGCAGTCGCAGCGCTCACGGCACTCCAACCCATACGTACCCTCCTGACAACGACGATAATAATAAGAAAACTTGATCTAACTCTTCTAAAATACAGCACAATGATGCAAAAGATTTAGCTGGGTCTTCACATCAATCTCTCAGTTAAAAAGAAAGAAAGACAGACTTACAGGGCAGGGCTCGTCACAGTGCTCTCCTCTCCAACCAGGAGAACATGTGCAAGTGCCATCTATAGGATCGCATGCAGCTCTGTTGCTACATAAGCATGTCTGATTACAGCCCAGACCCCAGGCACCACTGGAACAGAGGATGGAGCAGTCCACACCCTGCCAACCTCGAGTAACAGAGAGAGAAAAATCAAACTATAAACATTTATACAAGAAAAGCGACATGAAGGCAGTTGCTTTATATTAAAATTACCGGACAACTGAACAGTCTAAATCAGGGATGTCAGCTCATTTTATATCATTGGCCTCATACAGTCCACTTTGATCTTGAGTGGGCTGGACGAGTGAAACACTCCTTTCTATGAGTGCAAAGAAGTTTAACTACCCACTTGATCCATGAGATATCTTAATAATAGAAAAAGAAGTGCAATGTCAACTGTGCATCTCAGTTTTTCTGCACACCAAAGGAATTCTGCTCTGTCATCACGACTCTTTCAGCATAAATTGCAAGAAATGTGTAAAACTTCAGAAAAAGTTCTGCAAGGTCATTCACAGAAAATGTTGTATTTTATAATTACTGTGGACCCATTGTAATAAACTGTCATTTCTATAATAGTGAAAGGAACAAAAAAACTGGAAGCTTACTCAAAATTAATTGTTTATCTATAACTTTGTTGTAACATCAGTGATCATGAGGAAGGTCTTCATCTGAAGAAAAGATGGAAAACTTAAGAAACAGCTGTTTAAATCCTGAAAATTAGGTCCTCCATCACATTTTTAAAATCATTCCAGTAGGCTGGGCCGATTTTTGCCCTCAGGCCTTATGTTTGACACCTTTGGTGTAAATAATGGTGAGCTACAATGGTTTTTGCCCTTGTGCTTGAACCCTAAAGATTAATTTAAATAAATGTGATATGATTCAGCTGCAAAGAGAAAACACACCTCTAAGAATGGCAATGTATGAATGAGCACAATAACTATGGATGGACTTGTATAAATTTATTCAGTCCTACTGACTTTGGAGAGTTCTTAAGTTTCTCTTCAGTGCATCCAGTACAATGGGTAAAAGATTTTAAAAAAAAGTGGTATATTGATAGCATCTGGACTTTGGTAACCTCTTCAGTTGTTTTATTGTGTTCAAATATAATAAAGTTTTTACTTCCAGAGAAATATATCTATATGTCCTGGATATATTGCCCCCAAAACATTGAATAGACTCAACTGTTGGCAGTCAAAATTTACGATTCCTCTATTAACCCACGAGTTAACATCTGTGTGCATGAGTGAAATCTCTCAGGAATAATTGATCTGGGTGGTACTATTGACTGTGTATACTGTATATTTGGTGCACACTTATTATTTTTATCTTTTATCTGGTGGAAAACAATACAATCTGAGAAAGGAAAATGTTTTTATAGGCAATGAGAGGTTAGAAGGTAAGAAGGATTTGATATCAGTGAGACATTTATGCAGTGCTGTGTAAAAAATCTTGAGCCACCCCTCATTTCTTTATAGTTTGCTTCCAAGGAGCCAGACTTTCTTGTAATTTTTAAAGTGGCCTGCAGCAATAGTTCTCCAGGCTTTCTGAAGGTCCTTGAAAGTTCTTCTTTTAACTTTGGCTACTTTTTCAGTCATTTTTCAGTGTAGTCTTTGCTGTCTTTCACAGAAATATATCGCTTGGCACCTTGTTATTAGCAGTCTGTCACAAAACCAATAATTTGTGCCTATTTCTTTAGTTGAATCAATGAAAAATGCCAAAGATAACACCGTTTGATGGCCATAACATAATATTTTTGCACCAGCAAGGTGATTCCCAAAGTGCTATTGGCCAAAAACGTGGCATATCTTGGCATTGTGTGCAGTGTGTCCTTAAACACTCTGAGGAAACTGGACAAGTGGAGGACAAAAGAAAAAGTGGCAGATCTGAGTTTAAAAAAGAAAAAGTTGGACTTAAAATCAGTTGCAACAGCTTTTTATTAAGGAATGAATCCAGATTTGAAGGTTTTAGTTTAGATTGTTGAGGAGGAGTTTAGGACAGAGGTACGATAGTGACCATCTACAGCCACGTGTAAAGCATAGTGGAGGCTCCGCCATGATTTGGAGTTTGAGGTCAGTGGTATTGTGACTCTTGTCAAAATGTATCGCATTGTCAACAGAAAATAGCGTCATACATTGATCCATCATGTAAAACCATCTGGAAATTGTCTGATTGACAGTGGCTTCATTTAACAGCATGACAATGATTCTACACACACAATTGCATACTATCAGTCATAGATTGGCCTCCCCACACCATGCTCGTTATTATTAAGTGCTCTACAAGAAGCCTGGAGAACTATTCCTGAAACCTACATGAAGAAATGACAAAAAAAGCTTGCCTAAGAGAGTTCATGCTCTGCTGAAGAATAAAGGCGGTCATACCAAATTTCATTAGAATTGTACGAACAGTTTTTACCTTGCATGTTGCATTCTCATTCATGTTTGCACATTTCAATGAATCAATGCACCTATTTCACATTTTCCTTGAGAAACACATGGAAATGAGGGGTGGGTCAATGAGGGGTGCATTGTACCATAAAATTTTGTCTTAAGAAATTAAGAATAGCTTATGACATGTATTATTCATTAGACTGGAAAATTGAACAGATTAAAGTTTGTACAGGAAAACAACCCAATGCACAGAATGCAACTGAATTTAGTCCATAAGAATTTATGTGTACAAATGTTCATCCATCTGTTCATCTGCACAGCCAGTACACCTTATCTCATGATATAGAAGACTTGTGCTCAGCCTCATGATTCTTTACCTTCCTTGCAGAAGCAGGAGCCATCAACAGGAGAGCAGGATGCATGATTATGGCAAGAGCAGGTGGACAGGCAACTACGTCCAAACAGACCAGGTGGACACACTGTAGAGCAGTCCTCACTCTGTGGGAGAAATAACGCAAAGTTATGCAGCACACAGCCAACATAGCAATAAATGCTGACACTGGCAGACTGAAAAAGGAATAAAATAGTCTGAAAGGATGTGGACTAAAACACTGGGAAGGTTGACTCTATTTCTCTGTATAGCTTACTAAGCTGTTTACTTAAACAAGTCACATTGTGTCTGTATGGAGACTGAAATTGAATGGATTTAAGAAAGTAACTGAAGTTCAAAGGAAGGACCACACTTGATCAGCTCAAGCTATCTCTTCTTAACTTCCAATTATGCACTCTATATATTCTGACAGCACCTGTTCTGAGCCATGGTTTGCAACCCCATTTCACCCCATCTCTCAACTTCTCTCTTCATCTCCATCTCCCGTTAGATTTCCTTTTCAGCTGAGACGCAGGCAGGACTCCAAAGTTGGAGAATCCAGACTTTTCACCGCTTTCTCCAATCAAGCAATGACTAACTTTGCACTCTTATCTAATCATCTTCACTCTATTAATGCAATCTTTTGAGTTCTTAATAAACTAAAGTCACATTAAGTTACTGCCCTTGCCTTGTGAAATGACTTGCGGAAGATGTATTTTGCAAGCCTTACTCTATAAGGGTGTTCAAAATCTGACACTGTGGAGCCCACTCAAGCAGTCAAGACAATGTTGGCATGCAAATGGAACTGGCACACTGAAATGAAATAAAAATATGGCTCATAAGCATAACAAGTTGCTGTTTGCAAGCTTCCCATGGACTGGATTACACTACACTGCATTACATTACATTGAAAGGTAAAGAAGAACATCCTGGAGTTTGTCTGAGATCTGATTTATGGATGCTTATTGCGATGGACATTGGAGATGATGAAACCATCATGAATTGTGAGCCAAACTAAATCACAAAAATATGTAAAACATCTGTGTGTTCAAACAGACAAAGAAACTGGATTTTTGAGTTCGAACCACTTCTGTGGCTTCAACTTTACCGGTTTGCTGAGTGAGCCAACTTAGCATGCCAAACGGAATCAACAAAAAATGGCAACTTTTAAGATACTCATAATGTGTCCTTTGGCACCGGTGTCCTTGACACACTGTCAGCAGCAGTCTTGGACACAGAGAGATAATGGTCCTCTTTTAATGAGCAAATAAGTCAGCATCAGGAGATTGAGGCTTGGGTTAAAACATGCACCTTCCCCACATTAACCCTGCCCATAAATGTGATGCCAAGGGGTCCTTTACAAGTTTGCCTGTGATCATTTGGGAGCAAAACCCATCTCATTGTTGCCATTACCCTGTGCGTCACAGCACTGATGGCAAAAAACACATTGTGCTCGTCTGTGAGACATTAGCAGCTTTCCATGGATTTGACAGCATGGGAATGCAATAGGGCTGAATCTTGTGGTGAGAACATTGTATCTACATTTTAGCACGTGGGCCCTCATCAGGCTAGATATTCAGCCAAAGCCACTGTCAGGGTCCTGGGACTGGGCGACCCAGGATCCCTGGGCAGTCATGGACCTGTGTATTATTATTATGTATTTTTGGTGTCGTTTCTCCTTCTCTGTGCGTGTACATATGTGTGTTTCTCTGTGCTGTGTTAGTCTGTGTCCCACTCATATGTTTAGGCGAGGTATGGGTGTGTATGTCTGCGGGTGTGCCTGGAGGATGGAGCTCGGCCACCTGCAGGCCTGAGGGGTGTGGCCCTGAGGAGGGACTGGCCACACCCGAAGCCACACACCTGCCGCTGATCAGGGCTCGTCGGGGGAGCTACTTAGGAGAGTCTTGGAGCTCCCACCGACGCGGGATCATTGAGTTATCGTACCAAGTTAGTGTGTCAGCATATGTCTGTGTTGTTCGTATATGCCCGCCGAGGGTTAGTGTTGACGGCTGCCTCTATGGTTTCCCTGCAGGAGGAAGAGTGGTCCAGAAAGGCAGCACGCACGGGGTGTGCGGAAACGCAACAGCGGGGAGCACGAGCACAGACGTCGGAGGGAAGCACGCACACGGGGTTCAAGGGAGCAACGGGGAGTTATTGTGTTTACAGTTTTTCACTGTGAATAAAGAGCACTGTTTGCATCGCAGAGTCTGCGTTTTGGGTCCTCCTTTCCCCACATCCCCACGGTCTGCCAGCCAGACCGTGACAGAATGATCCCGCCAACCACCATGGACCCAGCAAACTCAGGAGTTGCCACGGAGGAGAGATCGCTCACGCAGCTATGGGATTACTGCCGGAGCGTAATCCAGGCTGTAGACCCACCCAAGAGACATATACAGGTAGTGTTCTTTGACAATTATCTCTCATCCGCTACCTTCACCACGAACATTCTGGACATTAACAAACTTAGGCACCTGGTCGCTAGTTTAAGGGAGAGCTCGAGTTTTGAACTATTTGGCTTGGGTGGTCCGAGCATGGACAGTTCGGCTGCTCTCCTAGAGACTCTAGCCGCTTGGTTTTTCACGCGTCGGCGGAGGGCTTTCCCGTCGGTGCTCGCGGCACATTCGTTTGATCCGCCGTTACGGAAGGCATGCCGCACTCTCTACCATCATCCCATTACGCCTCAACCCACTCCTGCGGTTTCAGCCCAGTCAGCTGGCAACGGACCAACAGCGCTCATCACCGCAGTGAGTAAACCCGACTCGTTTGTGTCTATTAATCATGTCATTGAAAATCACAACCCAGATGAACAGCAGAAGACTGTTTCCATACACCCGGCCCCGCCTTCACGGAGGAGAAGGCGTCCTCGCAAGCAGCGTTCAACCACATCCACACTCACTCCTGTGCTGGTCGAAGACTCAGGACCAGCGGCTCTGGATGCCACAGTGAGTAAAATGGACTCTGCCGGTGTTATAAATTCCCTTTCTGTAAACATAAAAATAGAAACTGTTTGCTGTACCTCCAAAGACCCAGCAAATATTCCCTCTGAGACTGTAAGCTGGGAGCTAGGGAGTTCCGAGCATACAGACCCAAATGACTTTTTGGCTCAGTCTGGCCGCATGGAGACGGAGGTTCTCCCCAGGGCTTCCCCAGAGACCGAACTGGAGGTCTCAGTTGCCTCTGGACCCCTGGAATTTGTTGGGCCAGCTGTAACATTTTCATCCTCTCCACCCTTCATAGTAGCCATCTCACCCTCACCTCAGCCTGCTGCCCAGCTGGTGGCTCAGTCTTCAGTCCTGTCAGCCTCTCACCGTCATCCTCAGTTGGAGGTCGATATGCCGGCCGGACCACCTCTGCCATCATTTCACCCATCTGTCCCTGCATCGCTGTCCAGTCTACCGGGAGTGGCTGCCACACCATCGTCGCCTCCGGATCATCCATCTGTGGCTGAAGCGCAGCCGTCAACTCATCCGCCTGCAGTCACCCCTCAGCCGTCTGCTTCACTGGCCGCTACCTCACCACCCGCACCTGCCCTGCCCGAGTGGGAGCTCTGCGGGCCCCAGTGGGTGCTCAGCGAACGGGAGGAGCTCGCGCTGCCAGCCGAGGAGGAGCTCGCGCTGCCAGCCGAGGAGGAGCTCGCGCTGCCAGCCGAGGAGGAGCTCGCGCTGCCAGCCGAGGAGGAGCTCGCGCTGCCAGCCGAGGAGGAGCTCGCGCTGCCAGCCGAGGAGGAGCTCGCGCTGCCAGCCGAGGAGGAGCTCGCGCTGCCAGCCGAGGAGGAGCTCGCGCTGCCAGCCGAGGAGGAGCTCGCTCAGCCGGAGCCGGAGATCAGCGGACCGGAGGGACCTCCACGTCTAGCGCGGCCTCCTCGCCATCTACGTCCGGTGCGTCCACGTCAGCGATCGGCGCGTCATGGACCTGGTGCCACGCCTCGCTGTTGCTCACCGGAGCAGCGCCGCCGCCACCGGACCCGTGGCAGGCCACCAGAACCGTTCCGCCGCCACCGGACCCGTGGCAGGCCGCCGGAGGAGCAGCGCCGCCGCCACCGGACCCGTGGCAGGCCCCCTGAACTGTTTTGCTGCTGCTGCCGGACCCGGGGCCGTCCGCCGGAGCTGCTACGTCGCCGCCGTTGGGCTCGAGGTAGGCCCCCTGAACTCTTTTGTTATGTTGATGGGCCGCCTGAGACTGTTTTGTGGCGTTTTTTCTTTTTGTTGCTCCGCTGCGGGATGCGCGGTCGGACTCTGGGACTGTGACCTTGGGGGGGTTGTTTTCTTCGGGGGTTTTTGCTTGTTTTGGTTCTGCCCTCCGTCCTGGACCTCCCGCCGCCCGCCCTGGGTTGGTTGTACTGTTTTTGGTTTGTGTTTTTGGGTCGTCGGGAGCCGACCCTTAGAGGGGGGGTACTGTCAGGGTCCTGGGACTGGGCGACCCAGGATCCCTGGGCAGTCATGGACCTGTGTATTATTATTATTATTATGTATTTTTGGTGTCGTTTCTCCTTCTCTGTGCGTGTACATATGTGTGTTTCTCTGTGCTGTGTTAGTCTGTGTCCCACTCATATGTTTAGGCGAGGTATGGGTGTGTATGTCTGCGGGTGTGCCTGGAGGATGGAGCTCGGCCACCTGCAGGCCTGAGGGGTGTGGCCCTGAGGAGGGACTGGCCACACCCGAAGCCACACACCTGCCGCTGATCAGGGCTCGTCGGGGGAGCTACTTAGGAGAGTCTTGGAGCTCCCACCGACGCGGGATCATTGAGTTATCGTACCAAGTTAGTGTGTCAGCATATGTCTGTGTTGTTCGTATATGCCCGCCGAGGGTTAGTGTTGACGGCTGCCTCTATGGTTTCCCTGCAGGAGGAAGAGTGGTCCAGAAAGGCAGCACGCACGGGGTGTGCGGAAACGCAACAGCGGGGAGCACGAGCACAGACGTCGGAGGGAAGCACGCACACGGGGTTCAAGGGAGCAACGGGGAGTTATTGTGTTTACAGTTTTTCACTGTGAATAAAGAGCACTGTTTGCATCGCAGAGTCTGCGTTTTGGGTCCTCCTTTCCCCACATCCCCACGGTCTGCCAGCCAGACCGTGACAGCCACAGTAGGCAAAAACAGCGATAAAATCCAAGTAAATGAGTTCCACAGTGAAATGGATGGACAGGATCCCACAGGTATCACTTATAGACCAACTCTCTAACCTCTCACTCTAATATACCATAGAAAAGATTGGCAGCCACATTGGCACAGCCTTTTAGTGTTGTTGCATTAAAATTAAGTATCTGGTAAAGGACATGAAGTACTCCGTCTCTGTCCTCTGCATCCTGCTGTCATTAGAATTTCTCTGCTTTAAAGGCTGAGCACAACCCACCTCCACCGCTCTTGTCCCTCCCTCAGCTAGAGATCACAGCCAGTCTATGGATGCCCACACCCTTTGTTTCAAACCCTGACTTGAGTGACAGGTGACACAATGATTTAGAGTTCCAATTAGAGGCCCAGAGGAGTCCTGAGTGGCTCTTGCTTCGCTCACCAGAGATCTGGGGGACTGCTGGCTGCTCACTGCTCTCATTATCATTTTGAACTCAGTTTAAACATGAGGCAGGAGGAGATGTGCCAGTGGACGCCAGGGGCAGAACACACATCTTAAAACATCTCTCCTCCCCGTACACCACATAAAAGCGCCTGTCTGCGAATGAAATTTTTATCAATCGGTTGCAATAACCTTTGTTCTGCCGCAAACGACAGCTTCAAGACTGCTAACAATAGCAGTTCAGTTACAGTTAAGTGCGGCAAGAAGTTCGACCGGCTGGGGGGTGGGGGAGGGCTGGACAGAGGGGGACTGGCAGGGAGGTGCAGTCTTTCTTCAGAGCTCAGGCAATTTACTGGTGACTGGACTCATGGATAAAACGTCATACAGCCACAAATGACCATGGATTTTGCTGCCTCCATGACTGCGTCGAATTCCACTTGGTTTCCCCCCTCACAGTGCGGACTCCAGTGGTTGGTCTGTTCTCAAGTGGGGAAAGGCAGCTCTCTCATTAGTCGACTGATTCATATTCCTTCTGAGCTGGGAAGGATAGAAGTCTGGATGTGGAGAATCATTATTAATACACGGGCTGTCAGTCCATTGCATAGGAGCAGCAGGACCTTACATAACTACACAGCCGATAGAAGTAGTAACCAGACCAGACCAGGTCGTCCTTGGCCAAAGCACTAAATTCATACCTATTAGTATCTTAATGTAATTGGAGTGCATTTTTTCCAGAAAGCCACTAGCTGACACAACATTGATCAGGCTGGTACCCTTCGAGACTAGATGCAAATGGCACCACTAATTACCAATCATTCTCACTCCTTAACAGTTCATCTAACTGCTGGGTGAGTGAGTGCAGTTTAAAATTCATGCAGCATGGTTGAAAATGAACCTCTGAACCTTCTGATGAGGAGAGAAATCCCTGAGAGATAGGAAAATTGTTTTCACCACCTACAAAGGCAGACTGGAATCCATTCCTAATGCATTCATATTTCACATAAAGCGGTACCAACAGAATCTGTAGAAAAAAAGAAAAAAAAAGAAAGACACCTTACAGAGTCCACATGCTGCAGATTGCAAGGGACAATGCCTGAATAGGTAACATGTAATCACTTTGTCCCAGTCAAAAAGAGCATGTCCAATTACTAGAGCTAAATCAAGCGTGGAGGTGCTCAGTCTGCTCAGACACTTTGCTTGGTTTGCCCCCCGATGGGACTCCAGAACAAAGATGCAGTGGGGAGGCTTAGTCTTATCAGCTGTCCCCCGGGGAAGTGACTTCGCTTGCAATCATAGCCGCAACACCATCATCAACCACATTTTAAAAGCTCCATGTGATAATAACCATGTGTGATGCATGTCACACAATTACAGGTAGCAGCTACACAGCTCTACCTCTGTAACAAAGTGTTTGCACAGCAGCAGCTTTGTTCAGAGTACCAAAAAAAAAAAAAAAACTCTCCACACACACTCAAACACACCAATCCTCCATATGAGGTGTGTCTGGTCCCATCTGACTGCCTTCTTTTCTTTCCAGCTCCTGCCCTCTAGGTCTATTTAATGGATCTGGCAGTCCTTCCCAGCAGCCGCCAAAGAGAACAGGTGGAGCAAATTAAGACACAGTCTGCGGCCCTGCTCGGTAGCTCAATTCACCACAGTGGCCTGGTGTAAGACACAGGCAATTTCCACCGAAATGTAATGTTGGCAGGAATGTACCCTTGCAGTCGCTGTTGCTCTCTAACTTCAGATTGCAAGACAAGAAATACAATAGGGAAACTGATTGAAGTTACCCAACTAATTTGACAGTTGTAAGAGGGAACAATGTGGCTGCAACAAAAACCGACTAAAACGAAAACATATATAGGTCAAGGATTCAATTTTCTCCCAATTGGTCCAGGAGTACAGATCACTGATGCTACAAGTCAAGACATATCGACTGTATTTGTAAAATACACACGACCCATTATTAATGTCTGCACTGGGAGGTACCAGAGGATTTATTGTGATGCGGTAGAGCACATTTATAATAAGGCGATAATAAAATGTCTCCCCTTGCTCTTGACTGTCTGTGTACAAAAAGCTTCTAAAGTGAAACTGGGACAACTTCCAAAAAAATTATGACCACACTGACACAAACCTTTTACAACAGCCACAAAAAAACATGAAACATAAGTCAAAGCTGCAACCTTCACAACTTAGGCTCATGGCGGAGAGTTTCGCAGCATATGGTATGAGACATGCGAGTACAATTATTGGTTAGTGGAGATAGAGATATTCTTCAGTATATTAAAGATCACGAGGAGCGAGGTTACAAATACAATTAACCCTTGAGCATTTCATGAGAAATTAATGTAACCAATAGCATAATTACAAGTTGACATGGTAATTATAGCTGCGAATAAATTAAAATGGACATGCGAGTGTCAACGTGGTTTAGAACACAAAGTCATGGATGTTCAAGGACTGCTCTTTCTAAGTGTTTTAAATGCCGTTTAAGCTTATGCTTGTTTTTAATGCATTTTGAGTGCTCTTTTCTCTGTTTTTCCACCAACTTCTTTTTTCCTCCTTTTCCTTGAGTACACATTGGCTGTGTTTCGGTTTGCATAGCGTAACTGTGGCCCCACCTTGGCATTTTGGCTCTGGGAAAAGAGATCTAGATCTCATGAGATCAGGTAAAGGTCAAATTTGAAAGAAAATCTTTAATAAAACATTATCCTGAAAGTGGCCACAGATATGAGTACAATAAAATAGCAGTGAATGTACATGATACTCACCATGAACCCAGGGGCACATGTACAGGTACCCGTGACAGGATGACAGTCAGCTCCGTTGGCACAGCTACAAGTCAGCATGCAACCCTCTCCATAGAATCCAGGCGGACAGGACTCATTACAGTAAAGCCCTGTCCATCCCGCAGAGCAGGTGCATTCACCAGAAAGCGGGTGGCAGCTACAATATAATGAGAAAGAAATATGGGACAATGACAGGAAGAAAAAGGGTGAGGTGAAGTTTGAGCTCTAAAAGTATCAACACTTCATTCTTGAGCAGGATCAAAGTGTGAAGTCCGCGCCAAAAGCCATTCATCCATCTACGCGTCTACGTGCTCGTTTCTGATAGATGAGGTGTCCCTTTTCTCCTTCGTTCTGTAATGACTTCTATGGCCGATGCCCAACTCTTGCCGGAATCAGAGCATTAACATTGCATTAACTATGAATGCTGCTGAGAAATTATGAATGAAGCAAAGGTCGCGATTAAAAGCGAACTGGATGACATGGCTAAGAGGTGTCCAGACTTCAGAATGAGTGCTGGCATAGAGCTAAGATGAGACAAAATTGAGTTGCAGAAATCTTTATTCATATGGAGAGTCTTTGCTTCAGGGCTTGGTCAGAGCAAAGCTGTGTGTGGCCTTGCACTGATGTCTCACTTACCTGACGGTGTTGGTGGTGTTACAGGGGCAGTACTTGTCACAAATGAGGCCGTATAGACCTGGGGGACAGAATCTCTCCTGGCAATTAGGCCCTTTAAACCCTGTTTCACATAGACAGGCTCCATTGATATGGTGACACTTGGCTCCATTCTGACACTCGCACTTCTGGTTACATTGCGGTCCATAGGTGCCCACAGGGCAGTCATCCTGACATCTGGAGGAAAATTACAGAGCAATGACGGAGTCTTTTAAATTGCTGCTCTAAAAAATGTCAGGTACATGGGGGAAAAAATGAGTCAAGAAAATCTGATGTTGGAAATGTTAAAGATTCTTTTTGTGCATGTATGATATATATATACAGATATATACAATGTTAATTTCAACAATTGAATAAAATGAATTGAATAAAGAATAATCTGCAAAATCTCAAACTCTGCTTGGTTCCATCTTTTAAAATGTGCTCATTTTTCTGTCCTTTCTCTAGTTCATGTTTTAGGGTTTCAAACACAGACAAATCCCACCTTTCAGCTCTGTGAGTGCAGTTCAGTTAATAAATGATGGTATTTTTCAACAATGTCAATGCTTAATCACTACAGCATTAAAAAGCCTTTACAAATTGCACATGGTCACAAGTACATTAAGGAAATTGAGTCAATTTTATATTTATTATGAGCCATTTTAGTAAAACTGAAACATTTCATTTTGGATACATATTTCATAGACCCTGAACCTTCTAAACTCAAAGGAAAATAAATGCGGGCAAATATTTTACTCTAACCACTCTGTTCACATTTTAAAAGCATAAGATAAATATATAATAGGTTGCTTGTAAAGTTTTATTTGTATTATTATTTTATTGTTTTACGTTGGTACCAGTCACCATCTGATTTTATAGCAGACTACATTTTTGTGTGTCTTCAGAAGGTTAGCTGTTAAATAACCCCCACTCACATCTTGCATCAGGCATTCTTAATAGTTCACATGACAGTGTGAGGCAAGGTCTCACGATGGTTTCACCTGAAACCTCTGCTGATAATGACACTCACCTTTTTCACGCCTTGGCTCGTGTGATGAGGCACATGATCAAGAGCGGGTCAACGACCCTCTTAAGGGAGAACTCCCACTAGGGTTTAAATACCTGGTACTGACCTGGTTGTGTAATGGTGTGGGGGATATTTTCTTGGCACACTTTGGACCGATTAGTACCAACTGAGCATTGTTTAAACAGCCTACCTGAGTTTTGTTGCTGACCATGTCCGTACCTTTATTACAGCAGTCTACCCATCATCTAATGACTGTTTCCAGCAAGACAGCACGCAATGTCACAAAGCTCAAATCATCTCAAACTGGTTTGAAGATGACAGTGAGCTCACTGTACTCCAACGGCCTCAACAGTCACACGTTCTCAATCCACAACAGAGTACCCCTGGGATGCGGTGGAACGGGAGATTCACATCAATACACGCAGCTGAAAAATCTGCAGCAACTGTGTGATGCTATCATGTCAATATGAACCAAAATCTCAGAGGAATGTTTCCAGCACCTTGTTGAATCTCTGCCACGAGGAAATGCGGCAGATCTGAATGCAACAGGGTGTTTTTGGAAAGTGCATGTAAATATAATACTAAAAAACAATAATGCTTTATCATATTTTATGCAATGCAAAGATTGTTTAAGAATTGGAACATGAAATAAAACTCAAGCCCCAGCTTCAATACATTAAATAATATGGATATATTATTAACAGTGTTGCCACAGTTACTTTGAAAAAGTAATATATTACGGACTACTGATTACTCCTTCCAAAAGTAATTTAGTTACTTTACTTTAGAGCAGGGCGATATGGCCAAAAATATTTATCACGATATATATTTGAAAATTTGCGATAACGATATAACTGACGATATAATTGATGCGAGACAAAATACAACTCCACAACATTACTAGTGCAAAAAGACAACCTTCCATTTATTTTCACTTAAACAAGAAGCTGGTTTTTATGTACATTAAAGCTTTATAAAAATGTAACAGTGCAAATGCAAATTCCTTGCTTAAAGTTTAACCAAAAGGCATTTCCAGTAGAAATGGGCTGACATATCCTGAGCATAACCATGTATAATATCCACTGAAGTTAAAAAGAGGTGCTTTGCAACATGAAACTGCAGTGTGCAGTACGTATTTTTCAGACCATAAGGTGCACGGGATTATAAGGCACATTAAGCGAAACAAAGAAGTCAGATAAATCAAACTTTATTAAACTCATTCTTCTTGCTTCCTCCACTTCTGTACCATTGAGTCATTAATGTTGAATTCTCCGGCAGATACTCTATTCCCATGTTGTTGCAGTATATTAATGACTAACCTCGTATTGTGGATGGATCATCTCAGTTGTTCTCCTGACTGAAGTTTGGTCCGTTTACAGCATCCTGCCATGCGATTGCATTTGTCTCTAACTATCAGGAACCTTAATGTTAACTTTTATAAGTGGAAAAGTGTTAGTGTTCGTCCTCCAGCTTCACTGTTTATGTTATGCTAGCATAGCTGTGTCACTAGCGATCAGGTAGCACATCATTATATACCAGCTAGCCCAACTTCAGTAACCCTACAAACGTCACTGCTGTTTAGTTTCCTGTCTTCATTTATGTTGGACATGATAGCAGAGCTGTACATTTGAATTTTTTCAGAAATCTCAGCGGTAACTAGCGAGCTAACTTCCGCTAGCGTCCTGATAACTTCTAACTCCGTTAAATGTAATACATTTTGTTTTCATGGATGCCTGGAAGTTAAACTTCATAGTTACACCTGGTAAAGCAGCAATGCTGATCGTTTTATTAAAGATGAAAGAATTGAGACAGTTTTTAACTCTCAGTGATGCTGCAGTGTTCGTTTGACCTAGGGTTGCCAACCGTCCCTTAAAAAACGGAATCGTCCCGTATTTAGAAACAAAAGTACACGTCCCGTATTGAGCTAATAAGGGACGCACTTTGTCCCGTAATACAGTGAGAATCAAAAGTAGTCTATAAATGTTTATGGAATTAACACTTTGTTTGAAAGCATAATTCCCAGCCCCTCTCCTGCTTTGTGACCAATGAGCTGACAGCACACTTATGACAATTCGAGTATGACAAGTCAGATTACCGTTCATCTCATTGGTCGAGGAAAGGTTGCTTACGGAGAAAATACCGGAAGACAACAGATGACCACAACAAGAAGCATGGCCAACAGGGAAACAAACGCCGACACTGCGGTGCAATTCTCGGACGACAGTACACCTAAAGCTGGACATACACTGTGCGATTTTCAAACTGCACGATTGACTCACAGGGGTTATAAGTTTATAGGTCACGAGGCAGGGTCTCACACTATACCGCCCGATGCTCTGATGCGACCTGAGTGCTCACACTGTGACTCCATAAAATGAAGGTTATAATAGAAAATCTGTCGCTCGCTCTCCCTCTCTGTCTTTCACTCAGACAGATACGCACGCCACCACCATCAACTTTGCTAAATTGCTAATGAAAGACATTGATCAGGCAGCTGTGATTGAGCAGCAATGTAAATCCAACTATTTTCACGGTTGTTGTGGTCGTGATAATTTTGTGATGCCACATCGAAAAGGCTCGGATGAGCTTTCCAAAGTTCTACAAGTTGTGCCTCCATCGCTTGTGTCCAGATCACACGCCGTGCTGCAACGTCTTTTTCACCGACGTTTACGTGTGAGCAGCTGCGGTGACACCCTCACTTTTTCCATAGGCATGCTTCTAATGGTGGGCGCATGAAGAACATGAGGGGCGTGAAAGCTCGGGGAACCCTTAACCAATTTCTTGTCCACCAGGCCACGGCAGAAGCAGATATGGTATGTAAACATTGGTTTGTTTTTTTTAAACCCTCTGGTTAAGGTTAATATGGGCATGTGCAGTGAATATCAGCGCTATGTGGCCAGAAGTGTGATAATAAAATTTATTTTGTGTAATAAACAACTGCAAGGATAGATGATTACAACAAATAGATGACTAATACATAAAAGTAATACATAGATTAATAATGATGATGAGTTATGATGTGTAATCATGGGAACAAGCGGGTTTACAAACAGGAGCAGCTGATTAGCATTAGAAAAGCTGAAATAATACCTCAACTGAAGCCAATTGTACTAAATGCACTATATGTGCACTGTTACAAGAATATTTTTGTTCTATTGCTTTCTATTAATTTATATAATTTTAAGTTAAGCAGGACAGAGTTCTTTTAAAGAAAGATTTACTTATATTCTCAAAAGTTAAGCATGACAGGCTTCTGTTTAAAAAAGAGACCTGTTTTACTGTGTTAATGTTGTCATTTTGAGCTAAAAATAAATGGCTAAATGATCATTTGTTTCCCATATGGTCATATCACAAAGAATATGCATCTGCTTAAATCAAATTCAAGTCAAATGGTTAAAAAATAATTTCACACACAAAAAAACAAAGGCACTGCGCACGCGCGTTTTACTCATATTCTATCGCGATATTTCATTTTCCTATCGTTGCCTAACATTATACCGGTATTACCGTGAACGGTATAATATGGCCCAGCCCTACTTTACTTTATTTTTAAAGTAACTAAGTTAGATTACTAGTTACTTTATTAGTTACTTTCAGAAGCTGCCAATAACACTCCCCACTGCCTCAACATAATGTAACCCGGGTTTAAAAGATGCATAAATAGTAAAAGATAAGTGAAGTCTGAGAATATAAATATCAAAGAGTTCATTTATTTAAATTTTCTTGTTTATTAAAAAGGTAAAAGTTCATGTAAAATTATTAAAAACATGTTTGCATTGTTTAAAATAAGTTATCTTTCTTTTCTTGTGAATTGTTTGTGAGAACTGTAATTTCCTACGGGGATAAGGTCGGTGAAGGTAACACAGGGTGGAGAAGGAAAAGGAAAAAAGAGACGAGAGCGCGAGAAGAGGTGGTGCGTGAGTTACACGGAGCATCCGGAGAAGTTAGCTTGTTTTTTACGTACTAAGAGTAAGTGTGTTTTGACTTTTCGGACAGATAAGTCACAGTGTCGGTAAGCTAGTGACATAACACGTAAAGTTTCAGCGTGAGTCTGCTGGACTGTGTGCTTTGTTTCTTGCGGCTGTGCACGCATTCAGTTAAAGTGAGGCTAACCCAGCCGTTCGCTAATAAGGACTACTGTAGGCTGCCGTTTCGCTATAGTTGTGGAACGTAACAAGCTGCAGAGGATCGTTACCGAACTGGATAACGACGGACACACCCCAGATAGTCACTCTGAGTGCCCGCGTCACTCAGAGTACCTCTGGCAACGTGGGAAGCTAAAACAGGTAGCTTGTGGAGCACGTGGAGATCACGGACCTTCCTCATCTTTGTGCTACTGCATTCAGAGCGGAGTGTTTCTGACGGAGCTGAAGACAACTTGTTACCTGGATTAAGCTGGTGGGAATTGCACGTTTCACAAGGTACTGAGTTTATTTATTTATTTTTTGCTCGTTGAGTGAAGAACTTCCGGTTGGGAGATCGTTTTGGATTTATACTGGAGCAATACAGGCCTGCAACGTAGGGTTTATCTCTGCCGGCTTTAGGTTTAGTTTGGGACTATAATTGTTTTATCACTGGTGGTTTACACTGTATGTGTGGAGATTCTGTGTACAGTGGGTAAATTGCTGTGTGTGTTTTTGGTTTGCCTGAATACTGAAATCTGCCATTTTATTATTTTCTTGTTTTCATTGTTTGGTAAATTAAAGGAGGGTTGCAATGCTCTACTTTACATGGTGTATGACATGATTTACTGCACTATAGACACTAGTGTTAATTTTCGCGTGTAGTGCTACTGTTAAGGAATAAGCTTCATTGATCCCAGAAACAAAAGAGAAGTTAATTTAAAACATCGTACGAGAGTACACTAGAAAAAGAACCCAAAGCCCATTTATTTAATGGTATTGAGTAAATGAGGGCTACAATAAAAACATCAACCGGTTTTGCCAATACTCACTTTATTGGAAGTGTATTTTAACAGTAATGTCAACAATATATCTCCTGACATTTGAAGCTGAACTTTTTCCTGACAGAAATACTTGTTTGTATGAAAATAAAGAAAGTCTTGTTACTTCACTTAACATAAATACTTTTTATTAAAAAAAAACAAAGAAAGTTTTTGACTTTAACAAAAACTTTATAAAAAACAATAAGTCGACTTCATTTAACAAATACTTTTTTATAAAAAACAAACAAACAAACAAACAGTCTTTCTTGACTTCCCTTAAGATACTTTTTTTTTATCATCCACATGTAAGCACTATTGTCCGCTTTTGTAACTTTGGACTAATCTTATGAAAAAAAAGAGACTGCAGGTCCAACTTAAATTGCCTTACTTTCTTGCAAGTAATTGATTTAAGTTAATCAACTTGAAAACTTTAATAAGTTTATTAAGTGACTTTGATAAACTTAATTCAGTTACTTGTAAATAGTTATTTAAATTGGATTCCCCATTCTCTTTTTTTCAGTATATGTTGTCATTGCATGTTATGGGGGAAACAGTAGACTGGAGCGAGTAAACCAGTGGTTGTACCTCATTAACAGAAGCTTCTCAAACCCTTTGTCAGAAAGTCGATTTCTTTTAGGCGTGAGCACCAAACCTCCCAGACTAAAAAGTCGCTCCACAGGAGTACTTGATGGGGTTGGAGTGTTATACTTTAAAAAAAAATGTCTTTATGCTTGAAAACGTATGCAGAATCTGAAGGTCGTAGCCTGACATCAGGTAGTCCATGACTTCTTTTTCTGCAGAATAGGTCTCCTCCTCTGGCTCTGCCATCTCACCTTGGCTGCTAGATGTAGTAGCACTGGGCACACTGGCAGGTTTTTTTGCCAGAGGAGCAGTGGTGCAACACTCTGCTGTCAGAAGTTGTTGTACTCGCTCCCTCCTTCCTGTATCTCTCAGCCATCGGAGTTTGAATTTTGGACAACTGGCAGCTGCGAGAAGGGCATCTTTGTCGTCTAGCACACCGGTGAAACGAGTCTGAATAGCCTAAAAAACATAATCGATATTTTTATACCTACAATTTAATATGTTATTGAATTATTTGCAAACCATGCCTAATATGAGATCAGTATTATGGATTTATTTTGTTTTAGGTTACTTGTAAACATTTTAATTGTTGTAATCTTATTTTTCAATGATAATTAATATTCTGTTCCATGTTTGTGAATTGTATGAAGCAAAAAATTTGACAAATTTAAAGACAGAGCGTACCTGTACAATGGCATCTGGAAGGCCTGCAGTCATCCTGGAGAGGTCATCTTTCACAGCCTGGGTCTTCTGCATCAGAACTTCAAGTGTTAGTAGTAAAGTTCCATATGGACAGTCGCCTTGTAAAATGTCCAGTGCTGCAGTCAGAGGTTTCATGGCCATGCAGTACTCATGCAGGACCTGGTATTCTTGATCTTTGAAGCACTTCAGTCCTAGCTTTGTGCACAGAGTATTCAGCTCACCCATGGGGATGTCTGCAATTCTCTTTACAGCATCAAAAAAGGAATTCCACCTTGTGGGTGTTGGTATTAGGAGCTTTCTTTTACTGATTTCCTCCACTGTTTCTGATGCAAGTGTAGATCTACTCAATTTGGTCCGAAGAGCTGTGCATTTTGCTGTGCTGCTCCTATACACAGCCCTGCTCTCTGTGTGCAAATTATGTTGATGGTGTGCAAAGCACACCTGCGGTGCGGGGGAAGAGACAGCTGACCATCACTTTCATTCTGACAGATCAGAAAAAGTGACATCATCGTCTTTGGGGGTGGACTCTTCCTTCTCCGTCTCATCATCGGACTCCGTGACAGGATGATAAATTTGAAACACCTTAACAAAGTTGGATCCATTGTCAGTAACTGTTGCAACTACTTTGTTGAGTAATCGTTTTCGATTTCTGTACCAATGACATCATACGTGTCTACCACGAATCCGCCTACATGCTAATGCAACCTTGTAGCGCTCTAATGTGGTTCTACTGATCCAGTGGAGCGTTACTCCCATATAGCCTCTGTTGTTAGCAGTCCAAATATCCGCGGTAGTTGAAACAAAGTCAATTTCATTCAGTGCGGCCTTCAAACTCTCCAAGTAAGAAGTAAAAGTCGTTCGGTGAGGCAGCTCGGCATTAGAAGTAGGGATCTTTTTTATTATGGCACGAAACGAGGGCGAGTCAACAGTGTTTATAGTTAGCATTTCTTCTACAATATACTGCGCGACCAACTTCTTCAATTCTTCATCACTTACTGGTTTTGCACCAAAGTCCAACTTTTGTTGTTTGAGGGTGTAGGACCTCCTGCGGAAGTCACGGCTCTCTGCTTCGGACCACTTGGTGGGACTCTCTCTGTGAGTTTGACTGTGCCGTGCTGCGACTCCAAATGTTTCCTTAAGTTTGACGTAGTGTTTTTGAAGGTAGATAACACTTTTACGCCCACACAGAGTGTAGAACGAACCTTAATATTGAAATCTTTAGTTGACAGAAACTCAAAATAGTGACCATATTTCCAGCTAAAGAACGAACATCTCTCTCCCTCCATTGTTGTTTACACTTTTTTTTACGTCGCTGGCTGCTTGTGAGCGGGAAACGTGAGCTGTTGCTTATGTGACGTTTTACGACACGTATGCGTTTGTCATCCGCTGAGACGAAAAGAAGAAACCAAATCTTTTTGCTTTAAAAATAGTAACGCACAGTGGTTTGGACAAGTAACTTTAATCTGACTACTGTTATGGAAATAGTAACGCGTTAGATTATTTGTTAATGAAAAAGTGGTCATATTCAGAGTCACTGATTATTAACACTCTTCTTACATTTCAAAGTTTTAATAATGAATGTTTACTTTAAAAATACTTTCATAAATCCATGGTCAAATTTTAACAAGGACAGCGGGCCTCTGCTGTCAGTACTTCAGCGTCTCTGCAGGGGTTGGACAAGACTCAGTAATCGTCATCAGCTAAACAGAAACTGCTTCAGTTTTCTGCACATAAACTAGTGTAGATCCAAAAATGGATTTCTTCATTCACTTCAATATACTGACTTAAGTATACAGTCCTGGTGGAGTTTCAGTCTCAAGAGTGTAACAAAGCTTTTACAAATAGCTCAATTACAACATAAAATGGCCAAGTTATGTTTCATGTTTAAATTACCCTAGCTTTAATTTTATCAGAGGACAATGGTATTATTATACTAGACACACGTGGGTGGGGGGTAACACAATCTTAGATTATTCCTGGCAGTTTAATTCACCTGCCACTGACAAAATGAATGAGGGCAATTTTGCAAAATAATAAAGTAAAGGAAAAGGTCTTGTAAAGGAAGTGTTTCCATCCAAGAGACAATTGCTTTAGCTGAACTAATAAACCCAGGCTGCTCTGGGCTGCTCTGGCAGGCACGAGGAGCTAAAAAGATCTGTGGATTTCAATGAGACCTTAATATAAGCCCATTACTTATAATTAATGAGCAGACTCCAAACAGCATGTAGCTCATGGTGAGATCAATGGATAGGCTGGGAGTGGATGAGGATGAAGGCTGAAGACATGAAACCTTGCTGGCCAGCATGAAGTACAAGATTAATTAAACATACAACGCCCCTATTAAAAGCTTCCAATCTACCTTCAAATGGACTAATGGGCATTTATAAATGCTTATTTCTCTCGAGTATAAGAATATGCTAGGATTTCCTTTATCTTTTTAAAGAACAGCCAGGTTTGTGCCTCATTTAGAAGTCAACAAAGAGAATGGGTCAATGAGTGACTGTTAAATGCGGAACTGCATGAAACCATTCTTTTGCATTAAATACTAATATCAATAAATCATGCCTTTGTATGACCTATTTTAAGTAGGAGCACAAAAGTTTGCTGATAGAACTTCAGAAAAAGCCGTTTTGAATAATAACTGAGCGGTCTGTTTGTCAGCCGGACGTGTCACCTGCATACCTGCGTCCACTGAAGCCGGCTGCACATTGGCACTGCCCCGTGATGTGGTCGCACATTCCACCGTTACGACAGGAACAGTCTTTGCTGCAGTTGATGCCGTACTTGCCAAGAGGGCAGGGCTGGGCACACACTGAACCCTGTGAAAACAAGCCAACAGACTTGATTGAAGTTTGGACAGTTCAGACCTATCGTTAATGTCCTTCTATGTGTCTGCAGATGTGTTTACTTTTTCTTCTTTCTTTTTTTTTAGAAGGCAACTGAAAGCATTACATTCAAGAAGTAAGTTCAAAACTGTACACTTTACTGTGGAAGATATTTTCACATATTATCTTCAGAAAGGTCAATGCAGAGTTAATTTTCACATGGAAAGTTCACAGTAGTCAGACTCCACACTACAAATTCTATTTTTTTTCTCCTTCCAGGGAGCAGAGACACAGCATTCTCATTTATTGTACTTTTTCCCCCCTAAACTTACAACAGCGTTCAAGTATTTTCTCCCCTCGGGCCTTTGCTTTTGCTTTTGTGACCTACCGTCCACCCAGCAGGGCAGGAACAATCTCCTGTGATGTGGTGGCACGTTCCTCCGTTCTGACAGGGGCAGCGCTGTTCACACTGAGGCCCATGACTACCGGAGGGGCAGCGCTCCCCACAGCTGTCAGCACACAAGTCAAAAGTATCAGATAAGTAACCTGTCTTTGCCTGCAGTTCTTTGCATCAGCAAGAAATTGGATATACACACTCACATTGCTACATAAAATGTGCCAAAAGAGTAAATATGATAGTGGTACTCACAAAGCCCCTGTGTAGCCTGGTGCACAGATGCACTCTCCTGTCTCGTGGTTGCAGGTGGCACCATTGAGACATTGGCATGGTAACTGGCACGCCTTGCCGTAATAACCATGCTCACAGGGCTCCTCACAACGCCATCCCTGGTACCCATCAGTGCAGACACAGGCACCTGTGATGGGGTTACACTTAGCCCCATTTTGGCACTGGCACCGATTGCTGCAGTGAGGTCCCCAGAAGTCACTCTCGCAGCCTGCAGGCACAGAGACAAGTGGCATCAAGCACACCAGAAAAAAAGAGGAGACTATGCATCAGAATACACTCGCGAACACTGAAAATCATAACGGTCACATAAAAACACAATAAATAATAAAGTGACTCATTAATGATTGTTTGGAATAACCATAAAAGTTCATCATTAATAATAAATGATCAGGGGAAATCTTCCTCCCAATGAATTACTCTTTATTATAATGGTATGATTTGGAAGCGCTGTCTCAGACTGCTTGCAAATCTATCTCTATGTCTCCAATATTAATTTTCATCAGTTCAACAAATTCAAAATCTAAAGCTTTAATCTGTGTATTTTTTTTTATCTTTTGAACATGTAACAGCAAACAAATTGCTGGATGTAATCTATTCACTCAATTAATTGAACATATTATTAAAATACTATCTGTGTACCAAAAGGCTGATATTCTTCCTGTGGGCCACAGACCTCGATTAAAAACACATCAATAAAGCACACTGGTACCCGTGGTCAATGTTCCCTCTAATTTTTCATGTGTCTGAGCGAACACACAAACTCCCTGAGCGGTCCCTTCGACCACTGTGAGCAACAGCAGACGTGTGCACTGTGGTCACGGCAGCATCGAATCCATCCAAGTTACACGGTTTATTAAAATAATCAAATTACAGCATTTATGTTAGACTACTTTTAATTAACTGCTTTAGCCCACTTACAATGAAAATTTAAAAAAAAATCTTGTTCATGACCTGTGCAGTACGTTAACACTATTGGAAGTAAAAATAACTTGAACTCCAATTTTGAAAACACAACTTTCTTTTTTTAATTTTTTTTTTTTTTAAATAAAGCTCTGACTTGTATTATAAGTATGAGTCTGTGGTCTGGGAGAGAGTCCTGTCTGCAAAATACAGCATATAATGACCAATGTTGGGCAATTAATTATATAGTTACTTCTTCAAAAAAGTAACCGAGTTTTGCAAACAACAAAGTTTCTTGCAGCTGTTTACCTAAAAATGCAGCCAGGGCGGTTTTTTAAATAAACATTTCAAATTATTTACAGAACAATCAGCTGTTCTGCATCAAATCTGATGCCACACAAATTATTTGTGCCGCTCCAACAAATCATTTCTGTCCACTATGAGATAAAGGAGAACAACAGCCTGATACCTGCAGGCCTGACAACAGGAGATGTATCACTGCCGTAACACCTGTAACATTCAGTTGTCGCCTCATTGTTCTGACACACACACAACAACACTATTGACTACACTACACACTAACTACACAAGATTTGCGCTAAACAACGCAAATCTCTCACGTCTCAAAACACCGCCATCACTCCTAAAACTCCCCCCTTCCCAAACAACTAAATGCCATGTTGCCATATCATTTTTTGATTGGTCGACATGGTACATTTTTCAACCAATAGGAAAGGCGGCGGGGGTCGGGAGGGGGGCTGTTTTTGCTCACAGGCAGAGAGCGCTTTCGAGCGTTTCCGCAGTAAATATAAACAACAATAGGAAAAAAAACAAACCTTGCACATATATATATATATATATATATATATATATATATATATATATATATATATATATATATATATATATATATATATATATATATATATTTTTTTTTAATCATAACACTGGTTTTACGTGGCCTATCAACACAATTTAAAAACTGGTATAAAGTCCACACTTTTTCCGTCAATTGTTCCGTCTGTCCTGCTCACATCTCCAATGGTTCTACACGTTGTCATTAACGTGACTTCACTCCACATCAGCCATGCCGCTTTGCTAGCTAAAACACCGGTGTCGGCGCATAAGGATGCTGTCATAGCCTGTGGACGACGTTGATTAGCTGCGTATATACGAATGTGAATCTCATCATTGGCTGGACTATGGGATAAGGTGACATCGTTCTAATCCCATACTGGAGCAGCCAGTCACTTACTGACTAACACTGCAAAACAGAATTGTTAACGTATTTATTTTAATTTCAATTCAGGTTAGATTTTCTTTTTTTTTTTGTGCACAACACAGATTTTCTGTGCGCAGAGAGCGTGCAGCAGTGCGCAATTGCGCACACGCGCAGCTTAGAGGGAACATTGCCCGTGGTGTTCCTTCGTTACCAAAACCAGTACACTGGCACTGCGGTTTATGGACTGATCCAATATGTTTACCATCTTCCTGTTGTAGCCAGCAACAACAACATAGAATTTTCCTGCTTGGTAAGATGTTTGCTTTAAAAAAAAACCTAAATTATAAAATCACGGCACAGTTTAGATCTTCAGTGGGAATAAATTACCTTGTGGCTCAATACCACAGAGTTGAGAGGTATAACAAGAAATTGCTGGTTTTGGTCTTTCCAATGATTTTTTTTTTTCACTCTTGCTCAGGATTATATGAGAGCAGGTACTTTTATGAGGATGCCTTGAGCAAAAAACAGACAAAAGGCCCTCCACAGAGCTAACGCTGTCAAGCAATTGCTAAGAAAAACGGACACAGAGAGACAGGAAGAACGTGTGGACTCCCCAATGAAAAGATCTGATTAGAAATCAAAATGAGACAGTTCACTTATCTCCTGTTTCATACTCTCAAAAACTACCCATATATGCTTGTGCTTGTCCTATTATAAGGTAGCAACAATGTACAACAACATTTATATCTCGTGTCTGTATGAGTCAATACAAAAGAAAACAAGTGAAAGAAAGCTTCATTATTGTTAATTACTTCCCCAAAAGACATCCTGACCAACCATCTCTCTAAAAGTAAGTAAGTATATTAAGGTCTTTACCCAGGATACCTCACATTTTAATATGATTTTTTTCTATTTGATATTTCCTATGTTGCTACACTAGCATTCAGAAAACCTTTCAACCTTTATCAATTGTGAACATTTCATAACTTTATGTTTAATACTGAACACGGCTGAAACTTCAGCTTTTTAACATTTTCTATCATTCTAGAAAATACCAAAATCCAACTTTACAGCTCTGCGGATGAATATTTTAAATGTTTTCTAACATCATCTTCATCTTACAGTAATGGTGCCAAGGATGTGGGCATAATTTATATGTTGCAGTTGCTACTTTTAAAGCTGCATGCAAGGGGAAGAGCGACATCATAAAACAAACAGTCAGCACAATATCTTCTTCTTTGTGTGTGTCAGGGCACCTTAACCTACCGGTTCGAAAAACGGACCCTTCACACAAGTGCATTAAACCTGTATTCTTTAAAATGGCCAGCAGGGGGTGATCCCGGTGGTTGAGAAAATTGCCTATGACCTCACTACTGGCTCCACTTATTATCCCTCAAAGCATTTTCAGAGGTGGTTAGCAGTGTTGCCTCACAACAAGGAGGTCCTGGGTTTGAATCCAACAAATGTAGCTGGGGCCTTTGAGTGGGTTCTCTCTGATTACTCTGGTTTTCTCCCACAGTCTGAAAGCATGCATGTCAGTTTAATTGGTAGGTGTGAGTATGAATGTGTGAATGTGTTAGCCCTGCAAGGGACTGATGAACTGTGCAAGGTGTATCCTGCATCTCCCGCTATAACAGCTGGGACCGGCTTCAACACCAACATTTTCCTATTGAGTTTATGGTCTCAGCAGTTTAATCTGTCCTGTAATACAATACTTAAGATCTCGTTTAGCATGGGAACCTGGCAACCTCATGTAGTCAGGACCTGTCTCATCTGATCTCATGACAACCTGTGACTGAAGATGAAGTTGCTGCAAATTTCTGCATGCAGCTACAAAGGCATGAATTTGGTGGTGCTGATCCTTCCAGCAACACCACATGTAAAAGCAGATCATTTCACCACATCTAAAAGCAGTCATTAGACTCAGTGTTGATATAAAAATGTAAATTTGCAGGTTTTAAATGTTTTGGTTCAAATTCCTTGTAGTGGACAGATGACAGCTCTGCGTTACCAACAAGCAAATAAAACGATTAAAAAGGTGCAAATACAGTTCTGTTACGATGAAATGGCGGTAAAATGTATAGCGTGAGACTGAATATATGTGATGTTGACATATCACAACCATCACAGAGAAAAATCTTAATAACACCCTGAAATTAATCTGCAAAAAAAAAGAAAAAAAAAAGAGAAGCACGTGTGCAAGCTGTTCACACCTTTCAGTGACTATACGAACGAGCGAAGGAGGACTCAGAGACTAACACGAGGAACAAATCATTTTTCATATATAACAGTTTGATACTTTAATGGTTTTAACGCCTCTTTTCAGGTGGAACTTCAGCAGCCAGCTGTCAGAATGAAAAAAAAAAATAAAGTACTTGAGACAGTCGAATTATCAAACTGTTGTAAACGTTTGCGAGCACTCATTTTTCACATTTTGCTAAATGCACAAGCTGACTAATTGTGCTGAACTTGGAGTAATATAACAGAAAAGTTTAATTTGGATCCACACCTGTATGAGACAATGGCGGCTCAGTGTTAAATTCAGTGGCATTACTAAGAAGTACCTGAGGGTATGATGTAAAACAAGTAATTCACACATTCCTGGGAATTGTTCTGTTTAAAAAAAAACCCCACAAAACTCAATTGGACCTGCAATCAAGGAAACAACTAGTGATCAACAATCACAATGTGAATGAAGAACGATCAGCACTGAGGTGGGATAGTAAGCTGCCTTCAGTCCCAGCCAGGTAATTGTTCATTTGAGGTCCTAGTAATGATTTAAGTGACTGATATGGCACTATATCTCTCCATCAGCAGCTGTATTGCCTCACAGAAAAGCCCAGCTTGAGATCCAGGACAGCACAGCAGCCAGGATGGTGAATATTCCCCTATTGATTCGCACACCAACACAGCCTGAGCTGAAAATGTAAAGATGCCGAGCCCCCCCCCCCCCCCTTCTATGCTCACTTTGCCAGAGCTGTGATCAACCGAAATTGGAGCTTAATGAACTCTGTTTCATGGTCGGCACTGAAGCCTGCTTTTCCAGGTACACAGCAGGAAGATGATCAGCCCTTCACTGATACGGACAGGTCTGCCCTGAAGGGGGTCCCGAAACACTGGGCTAGTGCAGTATTGCTTTTGCGTTTGGACAGACTAGAGACTACATTACAGGGCTCTCACTGATTTGATCTAATCTGCTCCTGGCCTCCAGTCTGCCATGAATGAGCTCCCTGAAGGTTGAGCTGCTGCCACGCAAACGACCCTGGCACATTAAACTTGAGGGGTGTGCGGGCGGTGGTGGTAATGGATGAGCAGTTTAACTGCAACTTGGTTTAGCAGTCTATAAGCACTCATCAGAGCTTCCTCTGCTCAACAGTGCTCCCTCGACACAGCAGAAAAATGGGCAGTGTCTCTACAACTTAGAGGCATCATAACCTCTGGTTTCAGTTCAAACCTTGGCCACATTAGTAGAGATGGCATTTTACATTCTTACATGCACAACTAAAAATATAATATCAATTTTAAAAAAAAATCAATGCATAAATACCAGAGAGGCAGAGAGAAACAGAATAAACCAAAATCTATCCCGTGCTTAATTTGCAGACTTTTCTGGTGCTTAGGAGCTCAACAAATGTTACTATTTGAAGTTTTAAACCTCCTTTAGCTTCCAGTTAGAGGCACATTGAGAGCAAAGCCCATTATCTTGCTGTCTCTCTCCTACATGGAGGTTCGGAAACTTTACCCAGTAGTCTTTCACTCCCCAGCTCTGCCAGCATTTAACTGTGATTAAGGAGTCAGAGTTCATGATGAGCTGCGGGCAAAAACAGAGAGAAATAGCAGAAGAAAGTAGCATGTAGCATGAAGGCTTCAGCTTCCAGAGAGAACAGCTAAATTGTGTGTGGTGGTGAGGACTCCTGTGGGTTTTGGTCTGTAGGCAACAAATCCCACAGACTGAAACCAGAGAAGATGCAGTCCAAACCATTAGCTGGTCTGGCCTGGGTCACTGTGTCTAACCAGAGGACACATACACCATCCAGCCTGAGCTCTCAGAGCTCATAATGTATAACAGTTAGAATGTGGATAACCTCACACACAGGGAAAGGTCCAATCCCAGGATGCTGAGTAAAATCCCCTCTGCTGGAACAAAACAGATCATGAAGGGCTACCGGCAGGTAGTAAACTTCTGAAGGTGATGTCCAAAGAATAGGCTGAGAGAGCCATCATGGTGGTGCTGAGCTTTGAAGTATGCTCAAGAGCCTGCATAATCAGAGGCTGGCTGAAACAGGATTAAAACCAAACAGCTTTCAGCAGCCGACTTCATTCAGGAGCTCTCCTGAACTTGGCAACTTACAGCAAAATGTTTGTCACTGTTCTCGACGAGGAGAAGTCTGCGCCGCTGAAAGCTGCCATAAGCTTCTCCAAGCTAAATTCGAAATGAAGGCCTCAGTCAAACTCTTTAAACACAGAATATCTTTCACCATTCAAATGGCGCCCAAGTTTTAGACATCATTTATTCAGCTCGACGGAGGGGAAAAGCAAACTTCAATTACAATTATAGTATAAATGCTGGCTAGTGGTGGTGGATGGTGCAGACGGTTGCTTTCTCCTTTGCCCACTCAAACTGTAAAAGCCACATTATTGCTACTGGAATATTTGGCAGGCAGCCTGACTTCACTCCCCACTGCCTGAGTCACTCACTGTCACATAACTATTATTAACACACACTGTTGACACTTGAGGAATAACTTAACTAAAGACATTAGAAGGGAAAACGCTCTGGCGCCTGAGAGCCTTTTACTCCACGCTTACTTTTGAGCAGAGCTTGTAGCAAAGCAAAGCAGTGTGACTCATTGTCTTGATGAGTCGCCTGCATTGCCTCATGAGCAGAATGCACCTCTGAGTTTCATATTGTCTGGATCGCACTTTGTTCCACTAGCTTTGTTCTTTTTTCCCCCTTCTTTCCTTGACAGATCTGAATTTTCAAATTATACTCATGGTCAGAATTAATGCAGACAAGCCACCACTTACAAATGGCATAAAGAGACAGACTTTCTTTAGACATTTTAAATGTTAAAATTATATATTTAAAAAAAAAAAAAAGAACAATGAAACAATTGTTCCTACAATTTAGCTGACACGAGAATATGTAATACTCTGCTCTTCAATCAATATGAGCTATTTGCAAAAGGAGTTATTCAAAAAAAAAAGCCACGCTCAACTATTCATCACAGCTCCCTGACTCATTGATGCAGACTAACTGAGTGAGAAGCAGACAGGGCTGGGACAGGGTCTACAGGGAAAGTGATGATTGTTGTGTAAAGTGGTAAATTTGCACTGAGTGATAAATGTCTCTGAGCTTTGTTAAACCTGGGGCTGTAAAAACAGCCAATACGCTACAAGACAGGTCCTACTGGCACCTCCGTGCTCTGCTGACACCCATTATGCTGTTATTTATTAGTCCCCAGAAAACCCAGGCACGACAAGTAAAAAGTTTAGATACATCCATGAGAGCTTGACAAATGAACTTCTAAATATACAGAGGGAACTGCCAATAGTTATGGGCGCCGTTTTGCTGAACTGGAATAACAGCATGCTGCGGCTTCTGCTGTTGGGCGTGTCTTTTGTCCTGCCCTAATTCATCTTAGCTGAGACCCTGTGTGCTCGCATCTCCCTTGGGGGAAAAGCAGCACACAATCAAGCTAACAACACAAGGTCTATGAGCAGAGTTTGCTGCTCAAACATTTCACTATAATGCACCATACACTTCCTCCTGATACCACCTTGCAGCTGGAGAAGAACTAACAAGACCTGACTGTTGCCTACTTGGAGCCACAAAACTAATGAGTGAATAGCTTAATTCTTTTAGGACTATGCATTACTGATTAAAAAGTCTGGCCTTGTTCTTTATCTTGAGGAGGATCTGATCATTTGTCTGAGTTCTACTCTATAGGATGCTAACATGGATCAATAGAAGTACTGCAGCCAGCTCCCCTGCAGCACAGCTGTAACTAGGTTAACAGGGCCAGTGGCTGACTGAAACCGACAAGGCCAGGTCATCTCACGTGTTATTCCAAACGAGCACTTAAAAGTAACGTTACTAAAAAGAGTGCCCCTCAGTTTCTAATAAAGCTGCCCATGTTGAGCAGTAATGCAAGCGCCCTGTGAGAGATGCTCTGCCTCATTGCAGTAAACCAGTCACTTGTTCAACACAACCTGACATGGCTCATGAAAGCCTCTGGATCAGCAAATTGTTACACAGCCCACTGCTCCTTCCAATTAATAATTTACCCTTCACCCTGTCCTGCAGAAAACAAACCCTTTGCTCTCTTGCCACAGGACAACAACAAAAAAAAAAGCAATCAGAGCAAAGGCGGGCATTTATCTACAGTGCACAACAATACACAGTGACCCGGGTATAAATAAAGCCACGACTGTAGCACTTCAAAGACATAACACACAGCAGTAAATCAGTCACCTGGAATGGCATGGTCCCTCCAAAAAACAATGTCAACCTGACAATACCAACTGTTACCAGACTTAATTTGCACATATTGATTTCCTATTTTCAATTATTAATTCTAATTAGGATGAAGTAGAATCTGCCATAGGGCAACGGCAGTCGATGTGAAGGGGTGCGCAATCAAGAGAGTGGAGACTGATGTATATTCATATAATGCCAATACAGCCACCCCTACCATTGTACCTATATATTTCCCACGTGAAGTTACTACTTTCTAAACCAGATTTACAGTTATTTTCCAGATTAAGCCTGTACACATAAAACTACAGGAAGATGAAAGCATTTACTTAATGCGCCTATAATTAGGATCCAGTAGTTTCATACAGTGGCAGGATTCTGCATTTACCCTAAAATTTGTGTAATTTAAGTTCAATAAAAATATAGCTCAGTCTTTGCTTGTAATAGAATATCGGAGTTACTAACTCACCCCCACAGCAAATTGGTAACTTTGTTTGCACAAAAGAAACATTAGTAATCCACTAAAGAGAACACCTTAAAAGGATCTTCCAAACCGCTAACCTTCAAAAGTCAAAAAACCTGCTTGGTGGAAAAACTTGGTTTACCACGTTGTTGCTGTGTGGCTCTGTCAACCAGTCATGCTGCAGTTTACATCCACGTCTGTCGAGACTCATGTGTAGAGGAGACCTTGAAGACATTTAACACGTGGGCACCAAATAGTAGTGTTAACAATTCAATATCTGACCAAATGTGAAATATCACAACCTTCCATTCAGTTCTCTGCTATAGCAGGCTCAAGCAACAAAACATATTACCTCCGGCTACTTCAGCAGTCAGCATGAAATCATTTTAAAGAAAAAATCTCAAGATAAGACAACGTTTGACTACATGGCACTCCTTCTTGTTGTTGCCTCTGGTGTAATTGGCTATATTGGTAAAATCATATTATGTTTTGTTATCTTTTCAACCATATTGTGCACTTTCACTGCAGCTCTGCACTCATTTTAAAACACATGGCTTCAGTGTAAGGGGTTGTTGTGTGCCTGGTATCACAATTAGAGATTTGTGACTGGCTTTATTTGCATAAGTAGTCTTAATAAATTGAGTCCTAAAGAGGAAAAGCTGCAGCTGTTGAATTTATGTGCATGGCACTAATTAGTTGAAGTCCTGTGTTTACGGTATGAGTTCTGTGGGTTTTATGTGGATTAACAGATTATCACCTTCTGTAGATATCAGTGTATAGAGTCTGCTTTGTTATTACTGTGCATATAGAAGCTCAGAGGAGGCACGGCCAATCACAGGTGGATTTAGCAATCGGAGGTGCACGCTTGAAAGAGAATCTTTTTTTTTTTTGCAAGGTTGTTTTAAAATCTACATGACATGAATTATCTATGTCTACACCAGACTGCTCTACTGAAAATAGCAGGTTATAAAAGCAGGTTCTGTTTTTTGCATTGTCAAACAAAAAATTAGCACAAGCACAGCATATCATAATATATAAACAACACAGCATCCTGCAGGCTGCTGCTCTAATGGCAATCCCCTTGGAGCCCCACTACACTGTATATTCAATATCACACACCAGAAAAGCTTTAATTGCACAGTGTATCTGCATTTTTATGTATCATTATATGCCAGTGGGACTGGTATATAACAATATTTTTTAAGTAAATACGTACTTTTATTTCATTATCATTTTAGATTTTAAAGATTTTCTTTAAAGTTACCCTTAAGTAGATACAATGAAATTGCCGGTATTACTTTTGTAAACTAGCACACAGACATTAACAAAAAAAGCAATTTAAGAAAAAATAAAGCTTAAGAAAAAAAACACATTTTGGTTTTACCTTTCAAGGTTATAATAATGATTGTTTTAATTATTGATTAATCTGCTCATTTCTCTGCATTACTAATCTGCCACTGCTCAGGCCAGAAAAAACATGAACCACACATATCCATCACAGCTTCTCAAGAACGTAACCATCAAACTGCTTGTTTTGCATGACCTCTTCCTTATAACTCACTACAATCATGACAGGGTTACTTTAGGCAACAATTATGTAGTTATTCTAATATCAAGATTGTTGACAGTTATTTATCAGCAGCAATCAATGACTATGTCCAGTATCAATCTGAGATGGTATCAAGCAGAGGTGTGGACTCGAGTCACATGACTTGGACTCGAGTCAGACTCGAGTCATTAATTTTATGACTTTAGACTTGACTTGAAAAAATGTTCTAAGACTTGTGACTTGACTTGGACTTTTACACCAATGACTTGGGACTTGAATTGGACTTGAACCGGTTTACTTGAAAAGACTTGATATTTTACCCCAAATATAAAATTTAACATGCATATTATATAGAGATTGAAAATGTGACGTCATTCACGGGTAGAACCGCAAAGGATTCTGGGAACTCGTGGCAAGCGGTACTAGCGCACGCAGGCTTTCAATTAAAATCAGTTATACAGCGATAAAAAGAAACACAAAAATGTCAAGAAGCTGTTGTATCATTAACTGCAATAGCCGGTCGCATGACAGCCACGGGAAGCCGACGGGTAAAGAGATCGGTTGTTATCGGATTACGTCGTTGAAGAGAAATTGTTCGAGCCATGTTTCCGAAGTAACAAAGACGCGACTGGATTGCAGCCATTCAAAGACCAAATATAACGTCCCAGAACACTCCAGCTCACAGGTTAGTCTGCTCCAAGCATTTACACAAAGGTCAGTCTGCTGTTGTAGTTAATGCGTCATTTTCATAACATAATTGGTGATATAGGTTACAAGCAAGTCTGGCACTGAACAGAAATTGTCGCGCTATGCTCCTTTGTTTATTGTGCATAAATAGTAAATTGTCCTGACACAATATTGTGTTTCGCTTCTGTTATTATGGTACATTGACAAAAACATATACTTTTATTCACAGGATAAAACAGGTTTTTTGTATCACTAATTGTCCAGTACGATTACAGCATATATTATTGTCACTGCTACATTTCTGTGACGGGTACCAGAAATTATTTCCACTACTAATTAATTACCGTTGAGCTCAAAGGTCCTATTAATAAACGGTTAACAAATGTGTATTTATGAAGACGATTTGTGAGACTGGTAAACTTACCTTTGTTCGTACGATGGTCTTTCGTTCTACACGGTGCGTTTCAAGGTCTGTACCCATCCGTCGGTAAACTGTACCTGGGCTTGTTGCAGTGACCTGAAGTTACTAAACTTCATGAGTGTATGCACTCACTCCAAGAACCGTATGATTATAAATATGCATATAAATATGCTACGATGAGATAGCTGACTTCATCTAACTAGCAAATGTTGTCCAGGCTACGTTGGTGATACAGTTTTTTTTAATGTGTATGATATTTTTGTCATGCGATTTTAAAGCTGGTCCTACAACCGCATCCAAGAATAACATGCAGCGTATCTCAGAACTGTCGGTGAAAATTATTCTTGGAGCTAGGTTTAATTGAGCTGCATTTTATAGAGGTGCAATTTCACAATTTGTGTATATTTTCTAAGTTCACTATTCCGTCATGTGTTGAGAAAAACACATATTTTAAAATTACATGGTCTAATATTTACATTTAGCATAACTGCAACATTATTTTTTTCGTTTTTCTTTTTAAAGACTCGAAAGGACTTGAAATTCAAAGTTTCAGACTTGTGACTTGACTCGGACTTTTACACCAGTGACTTGAGACTCAACTCTGACTTGCCTGACATTACTTGAGACTTGACTTGAGACTTGAGGATAAAGACTTGAGACTTACTTGAGACTTGCAAAACAATGACTTGGTCCCACCTCTGGTATCAAGTGGTTCATTCATAAACTAATGTACTACTTAAGCATACTTGGTGGATAAAAAATACATAAAAGATTAAAAAATGACAGCAGCGGTTGTGTTTTTATCTCTTAAAAACACCAAAGAATAAGAGAGTAACATTAGTAACATTGGTTACTTAAAGCCACTGAAAAATTCGCTTTAAGACTTAACAAAACCTGCAATCTTAAACATAAATAACCAAAAACTGCAATAGAAATTGAGTTTAATCTTCCTCATCTGGACAGTGAGCACAACTTTAGATCTGATTTGATTGACGGCAAGTTGACAGCATAAGGGAAACCTCAGACTTCTGTCTCACTACACACGGGTTAAAAAATGCTCAGTAGATCCCAACTCATAGAGGGTGCTTACAGGTTAGACCTTACGGAGCTGAAGCTCCTAATACTGGGTATTTATTTCATCTTGCATGTTTTTAATAAAAGGGGTTAAGATAATATTTATGGGTAATATGAGTCACTTTTTATAGATCAACTGAGCTGCAGCTGAGCGTTTCCTAGCAGCAGACACCTCAGGGCAACCAATAATAAAGCACCTGCAGATGGCATAGGCAGCTTTTAATATGCACATTTAAGTTTGCTTTTTTTAAAGCGTATACACAGGAGCGTACTTGATTTGCTGAAGTGTTTTGAAAACAGGTCTCATTATTGGAGAGTATCCTGACAAAGTGATTGGGGAAATCTCAGCTGACCAATCAGCACTAGCAGAATATTATATTCCGTGTATGCAAAATAAAAAATATTAGTAAAGTTTAATTTTAATCCTGATATAAAATTAAAACTACATTAGTAAAAGCTGAAATCAAAATGTAACAGTTTGGTCTAGACATGGGAGTATATTTATTTTATAGTCCAGCCCCATTCATTCAAATTCACTACGGACCGTCTTAAGAGTGCCCTCTAGCCAAATAGTATCCCGTGTCACTTAAGTAAAGAAAGGAACAGACTCTGTTTTTTTCAACTAACTCCACTGAACCTTAAATTAAAATGTAAAGGGGGGAAAAAGCATTGTGTTAAATTGGAAAGATTTGAAGACAGCCAGCCTACTGACAAAATAATTTTTCTGCAGTTTTATTGTCTCGTTCACATTGTTGTGAAGTAAAAACAAGAAACATTAAATACTTGGAAGTCCTGCTAATACTTTTTATTTAGACACGTATATGACTTTGTGGTGCTGTGTGGAAAGGAACCCAGAAATGAATATTGTGCAGAAAACTTGAGAAACTGGAACCATGCAGTTTGAGCAGATTAAAGCTAAACTGGAAATAAAATAAAAATGCAACGAGTTTCATCCTGAGCTGAGAAAACAGGTGTTAAGCCTTGACAGCATTAGCATCTACGTTTACATGTATCCAAGCTAATACTGTCAAGAAAACACCAGGCATAAAAAATGTTTAAAAAAAAAAAGTCAAAGTGTGAATGTCCATCTGTCAATCTGATTATTGAATTCCCTAAAGCTTGAGACACGCGGCAATAACAGCACCGGAACTCATCGACTAACACAGAGAGGTGCGTAAATGCAAATTTTCTGTTGTCTCTGCATTTTTAACCACTCCTCGCCACACAGTGTGAGCAAACAAAACTTGCTAATTGTTCTCTCAAAGCCGTGATTTTATGTGTCTCGGGTGTCATGGCATATGAATATCCCCCCACCGCCCCACTCCACTGTAAACACTTAATATGATTCATCTTAAAGGCGGTCAATCAGTGCGCCTATCCACCTACCAAATGAATCCCAACAATACAGAAACACGTTCGCACATTGAAACACAAGGATAATTGCTTTTTAATGATCTCACATTATGCAAATACTCATCATGTAGCCATCAATCTTGGAGGGAGTTTCTACCTGCCTGACCACCAGTTAATCCGACACACTGACGTATATTATATGAGGAAAGTTATGAGGCAAAGACTTTTATGTACAACTTTGTCAATTTTTTTTAATTGAATGAAATAAATAGCCAAGAGAGAAACCCAGAAAAGTGTTTTTTTTTTTTCATTGCTATTCATCTAAAATGGGCAAAATGTGGCACAGTCATGCATTTAAAACTATATTAGCACTGCATCTTGGGAAATATTTGAATATGCGGAAAACAGGAGGTTGAAAAACCAGAGCAGTGCATTATGCTCAATGAGGTAAAAAGAGTAGCGGCACAGGGTAGATGGATACCTGAAATATGAAAGGACAGAAACAGGAAAACATCTTGAGCCTTTGATTAACACAGAAAAACTGTAGATTAAGAGTTTTTCCTTTCTATTTCCCTCCCCTATTTCTCTCCAGGATAATATGGGCCCTTTGGAGATTTGTCAGGGAAAAAAAAGGAAAATCCAGAATTTCAACTCAAATGAACTGCTGGCTCTGAAAGCAGCGTTGTTATCCCAGTCTCTGAAACTTGCTGGCCCATGAATTATTCTCCCCAATTCTCAAAGTCAAAGTGAAGAGAAAAGTATACAACAGCAACTTAGGGAGTACTGTGTGCGAGTGGCAGAGAGAGAGAGCAGGAGAGAAATACTGTAGTACATTAAAGAAGCAGCAAAGAAATGAATTAAGCCATCTGGGAAGAGCAGGGTCAGCATGGGGCATAAAACCACCCGCATGACATTTATTATAAGAGAAGAAACATAGTTTAAAAATATCTAAAACTAGACAGATTTGCTCATCGGTCAGGTTTTGATTAAAAGTTTTAAGGAATAAACAAATGACACAAGAGAAGGGAAAAAATCTGCCCAAAAGCTTTAAGAGTCAGCAGAAGGAACAGTGATATTGATCCATGGACCTTAACCCTCTTTTTGTTCTGTGGCAGAGGGCGAATTTGTCATTCATACTACAGTATGCCTGTGCCTGAAATGGAAGTGAGTCCCAGAATTATAATACAAGGGAATGTTTAAAGTGTGAAATCACATGGTGTCAAGTTTCTTTGCTAATCTAATTTCTCAGGAGGGACTCATCACTTTGAGGATGCGGGTGCCTGAACCAGTAAGTCAGCATTTTCTGTCTTTTATCCATCTAAACTCAATTGAAAGGTCTTAATGAAGTGCGCAGTACAGGACATGATGGACTCCTATAGGTAGGTGTGCTTTTTTTTTCTAAACATTGTACTGGTTGGTGATGTGTGCTCACCCAATCAGGGCAAAAAGACAATTTTAGTGGCACTGACGACTAATTTTAGATGAGCGTCTGCAGAACACAGATTGGATCATCATGAATACATCCTTGTGTGGGGTAACGATTACATTTCCTCTAAAATTTCCTTTGATCCTTATCATCCAGATGCCCTTTTGTCAGTGGTTAAATCCCAAGCTACATCTCTTTGTTCCAGTTAGTATGCCCTAGCTATGTGATAGCATATCTTTGCGTTTTGTCTGTTTCCTTTTTTCTTTGTGGCAACAGCCATCAATTTAATTGAATTTCTTGGCTTTTAATGTCTGCATTACTCTAATCAGAGAAGAGTAGAGTTGTTTATCTCGACCTTGGTAGAATTAGCAGAGGGTATTTGTGGAGATGTAGAATTAGCAGAGGGTATTTGTGGAGATGTTAATGCACAAACAATTCTGCAAGATTGTAACCTCAGCTTTTATTGATCAACTAGTCCAAGGTGCTTATAGACTTTCCTGACACTGCCATGCACTCAGGAACTGTCTCACACACACACACGCACAAAAAAAAAAATTCTTGCGACAAGCTGCAGTAAACTCACACCAAATATAAACAATAGTTTTATTCTTTTGTCAGCCTTGTTTGCGGGTGGATAATTTTAAGATGCTACCACTGGCTAATTCATCAATCACAGACAGTAGAAAGATAGGGCTTGTACCAAAGTAGGGTCCAGGGAAATTTGCTATCTCACACAAACAACATGCAATATAACCTTCTGAGAGGGTAGCACGGCTGCAGGCGAGGCAGAACACAGCGGAATGCAAAATACAACCCCAAATACCCTAGGGCCCGGAGGCAAATTTGATTAAAAGTTTGTTTTTCTTCACTCTCAACAAACGGAGGAGCTCGTCGATGCGGCACTGACAGTTAATTGGACTTGGCAGGGCCACGAGTTCATTCGTCAGCATTGTGTGGGGCTGGCCTAGGAGGAGCAGGACAATCGATGTCCCTCAGGACGGCCTGTAATCACTGCAACACTCCAATGAAGTCCAGGGTTAAACATCAGGAGATTGCAGGTGCACCAAAGCATCTGAGAAAGACTACTAATATGTTCCCTCTCCCAAAGCAAGGCAAGGACACAGCAACGCAGCACCCAAAGGACTGTGGCGATCCTCAAGCTATTATTCTTATCATAATGATCATGAGTCCAAGGTCCTGAGAGGTGATTGGGGCATCTATTACTAATACTTTGCTAATAAAATGTGATATCTGTATATGCGGTACAAGGCAGAAGATATATGTGAATGTGTGTGGATATGATAATTTACCCTTTATTTGTGCTTTCAACTTAATAACACTGAAGTATATATGTTTATAAACCCCATTAAATCTTGTGAAATTTAGCATATGTACTAAGAATAACTATCTGGGTACTGGGACTGACACAAGAGCTCAGTCTGAGGCGTCACAAAATGAAGCATGGGATATTAAAGCAGAAAGCACATTTCTACAACACAGATGGGAAAGATGAACACAAATAAATCATGGCAAAAAAAAAAAAAATTCATTCCATGATTCTAGCTGCTTTATTTGGGTAAATACGGAGAATTCTCAGCTTACTAACACAAAAACATAAGCAATCATACTAACAATAATCATACTTGAGCTACATTCACAACAGCTGACAGGCATATTCAAACAATAATACGACATCATGACTTTTAGAAGTCAAATCATCATGGCTGATGATACTACTACATACTTACTGGGGGGCAAATGACTACAAACATTTTTTTAAGACCATGAGGAGTCTGGCCTTCTCAGGTTTTTGAAGCCACTGGTCAGAATAGAAAAATAATGACACCGATGGATGGGAGGAGTTTTGTCAATTCTGTAGAGACCTAACAACACAGATCCACAGTGCATTTTGACACCATGTGCAACTGTATCCAATACTCAAATGACTGAAACAAACAACGCATTAGGCCAGAAAAATAAGGGTGACTTATAGGCTGTAACATGATCCTAAAGCTGCTTTGTTCTGCATTAGTATTCAGGAGATATCTTATCTCTCTAAACTGTTATCATAGCATTTCAGCTATTTTAGACACACTGACCTTCTCTTAAGGACAGGAGATAAGGCTTTTTAATGTCCTTATTAAATCAAGCCATCTATACAGGCTCTCAGAGCTGGGTGGTGTGTTCCAGGAGTCCTTAACTCTCTCTCTCTCTTTCTCTCTTACTGACTAATGACAAGCATGAGGGTGATAATGACCCTCGGAACTTCATGTTATACCATCCTAACCATCACCATGCACCATGAGTATGACATCCACCTGCTTTTTATATGTGAAATACTAAGAATTCATACATGCATCTCTCTCTCTCCTCTCATATATATATATATATATATATATATATATATATATATATATATATATATATATATATATATATATATATATATATATATATATATATATATATATATATATATATATAAAATCACAGTATGCAGCAGACATATGGATGTACAACACATCAAACCTTGAAGCAGATGGGTTACAGCAACTGGGTGCCACTCCTGTCAGCTAGAAAAAAACAATTAAGTTGCCTAATCTGGTAAATGTCCTTTATCAATGTCTCATTCAGATGTTAGGGAGAGAATTTGGTGTAAACAACATGACATTATGGATCCATCCTGCCTTGTTTTAAAACTTCAGGCTGGTTATAATGGTGTGGGGAATATGTTCCTGGCACGCTTTGGGTCTCTTAGTACCAACTGAGTATTATTTAAACATCACAGCCAGCCTGAGTATTGTTGCTGTATTTTTTCCGACCATATCCATTCCGTTATGACCACAGTGTACCCATCTTTAGATGGCTGCTTCCAGCCTGCTGATGCGCAATGTCACAAATTTCAGATTATCTGAACAATGTTGAGTTCACTGTTCTCAATTGGCCTCCACACTCATCAGATCTAGACAGATAAGATAAATAGATTCTATCTATCACACGCATACATACAAAGATACATACCTAACCCCCACCACACACACACACACACACACCTACACACACACACATACACACACACACGTCAGGCATTCTCCCAAAAGTAATGGAGCAGTGAGCTCTTGGGGAATAATAAATCCTGCTTAATGGGATGGTACAAAAAAATCTTCAGAGGCTGGCAAAGTCAATCTGCATGCTTGGCCAATGAGGCTTGTATGTACAGAAAGTATAAGAGACATGTGTGTGTGTGTGTGTGTGTGTGTGTGTGTGTGTGTGTGTGTGTGTGTGTGTGTGTGTGTGTGTGTGTGTGTGTGTGTAAAAGATTATGATTATTGTACTCAGTGAGAACATTTTTCAGTAATGAATATTTAATTCATTTTGGATGTGTGCACGTGTGTGTGTGTGTGTGTGTGCTTGTCAGGTTGTAGCCAAGAATGCTGTCAGCTGTGGTGTGTGCGCCACATTTCATTTGATGGACTCAATATCAGTCAGTTGAAGTCTCTGCACAGTGATTTACACTACACATAAGTCACACGAGTCAGTGTGACTTATCTTTTCTGTTTAACAGTCACCACTGGGTTTTAAAATTGCACACAACCAACTCGAATTACTAAAGTTAGCATGCAAAGTCCTTCTTAAGTTCTAAATAGCAAGTAATGGACTATTAGTGAAATAAAAAGTTTAACAATTTGTGCTCACTATTTCAACTGTCCAAGACTATAGTTATATATTAAGTTGTTAGAGTTTTGCTTTTGAATGCAAGGCACTACAAATTTTTCCTAACTGCACCCAAATAGTAAACAGAATGACAAGATATATATATCAAAGTTAAGATCATGTGGACCTTTATTGTTAACTGCACAAATTAAATAGGAAGTCGCCCACATTACCTGTTCCACAAAAAATTTCACAATGCCCCCAAGTGGCAGTGTGAAGCTACAACATGTATATGCAGGCCTACAAAGCTGTGTGTGGAACATATATACATAGAGACTACCAGCACGCTACCATGTCGGGACCTTAAGCACAGCTTTTGCATACTTGGCAGTACACAAAATGGCTCCACCATCCACAGGGAACCCGGAGTCATTCACAAAAACAAACCTCTGCGAGCACAGTAGGCCTCAACTGCACTGATGCAAGCACACACTTGCACAGCGGCACGAGGCTCTATAGATCGGTCTGTCTTCTGTCCCCTTGAGAAAAACTGTTGCCTGGGCGCTTTGATCTATCAAAATGAATGAGGCAGTTGGCATCGACTGAAATAAGCAGCAAGGAACCCACTTCAGAATGATAGAGTTAGAATATTTATAGTTCTCCAAAAATGCCTCTTTACATGCTTGTATAATGAGGAATTCAATCGATGTGGACGTCTTTTTAAAAACACGATTCACTTTTTTTGCTTGCTGTTGTTGACGTGCAGCCGTCATCTCAAAGAAAAGTGACTTGTTGAAACACACATGCTCACAAACAAACGTTCAACACTCTGTCTCTAAGATTAATGAAGGGAGAAGTTTCGGGAGCAAAGTAAGGTGACATTTGGAGTGATGTGTCAAGTGAGAGTGAATCTCTGTGTGCTATGCCGATGTTCAATGTAATTCAGTCCCTTGGTCTTTGACAGCAATGCATATCAATGTCCTGCTGCTGTGGGATTGGAGAGAAACCATCTGGCTTAGATGCTCTTCTGAGAATAATGTGTAAATACTGTCGACGTGTGCCAGAGGGAGTCCTCGTGAGAGTGTTTTTCAAGTCAAAATGAAGTTTAACAGCTTCTGGTCTGTTGGTCTTGGTCGGGCTACTCTTTCGTTTTACATCTACAGTTGTTGGGGCAAAACAAGCTAACAAAGCTAAAAGCACAAATCATTTAATTCTGTTTGAGCCACATTACTGTGATTGCAATCCCAAATTCCTAAATCCAATAAAAACAAATCATTGATTTAAATCCATAAAAATGGACAGTTTTAGTGGTCAATTAGCATTTGTAACATCTGATCTGGTGCAGCATAGCATAAAAAAGCCATTCATCAGCCACATTTATCAATTAACCATGTGTATAGCACACACAGCAATAGCTGCTTTGCCATCTGAATACATGAGGGAGGAATATGTTACCTCATGGGCCACGGCTGACCAAACACATTAGATTTGGCTGTTAAGTGTGATAGATTTCTTTTTAGAATGCAAGGGAAGCTTTGCGGTTAACAAACCTGAACTACTTCTTGGACTTTCCAGATACTTATATCGGTGGCATTGATTCTTAGAATCTCTGCACAAGTGGGCGTACATTTTCCACCACGATAGGGGAAAGAAATCTCCAAGAAGGCTGAGGAAAGAAACATTAAAAGCTTCATATGCACATTTCTTCTCCCCGAGCACCAGGAACATATCATTATCTGACTGAATCACATGACATCAATGATAGTGCTTCATTGCACCTAATATTTTACAAGCGATGGCAGTCACGGGTAAATATACCTTACGACATCTATCTTGATCATTCTTTTTATTTGAAAGCTGTTATTACTGTAGCAAACAGTGACCCGGTGTGACAGACTCATCAAGAGGGATTAAATCACAAGAGCTGAAAAATACACGGAAATAAAGGAGGGGAGAAAAAAAAAGGACCAGGTCATTTCTCTGCAACTTCACGAAGAGTCTACTGCTAAACCCAAGAAACTCATAAGAGTCTCTAAAAAACTTTATATAGATTTTATTCAATAAACTGATAATACTCTACAAAGATTTGATTTCCCGTTTTATCTCATACTGTGTGCTTCTTTTTTTACGCTAACATCTAGTATATTTGCTGCAAACTACAACCAATAACAGCAGTAGCATACATCAGAAATCTAAAATGACTAAAGACATACTGTTCGGTCCCATGAGCAGAGCTCCATCTATCTGAATTGCCATTGCAAAAATAAATAAATAAATAAATCTGCTGCTGTCCCTGCTTTATTGAACCTAATATTTTTTGTCCATTTTTTTTATTTACATGGTGGAATTCCTATTGTGAACATTGTTATTTCTCCAAGACAAACCCTACTGACAAAACAAAGTATACACAGTGGTACAGAGAGGACAAATAGATGCATTTCAATATGAAAAGAAGAGAAAGCAAAAAAACAGACAAAACAAGCACAACATTGGGGGGAAAAACGGACAAAAGCAAACATTAACAGGTACAGGGCACTCTTTCAATGCCCTAAACTGTTAAATTAAAAAATAAACAACTGATTCATGACAAGTGATTAGGAGAACATTTTCAAGACCACGTTCCACAAACACAATGTGCAGGCATTAGAGCAATTACACTAACCAACAGCGGCAATTAATCATTCATCACTCTGGGAAAACAAAGCCTCCCCTCAAAATACTCAAAATCCACACATGACAGAAAGCAAGCATCACTCATTTGCTTTTTGTGGTCCACATCTACCAGTGTGTCCTTGAGGTGAGTCTGAGACACCCCGGGACTCGAGGCAGGTCACAGGGCAGGTCTGGTCTCAGTGGGAATATAGCTTCAGGCCGAGAAAAAGGATGAAATGTTTTCTGGCTACAGCAGGTGGACAACAGCAGGCGAAAACAAAAAAACAAACCAAAAAAAACCAAAAGAAACCAGGCTAGATCTCTCTTCAGCCTTCACCACCACTCCCAGCACAATTTACTGACTTTCTCCCACCTTATCGCCTTCCCTTTTCTGGCAACAAACAGTGCAACTCTTTATTTCCACCACCTGACCCATATACAAAACTGTTTCCTGGTGGGTGCTGCTCCAGAAACAAAGTCCAAGCCTTTGATCCAGCTCCAGATCATTGGCTGAAAGCCTGTCACTTCAGCTTTAGACCGCACAGCATCCCACGGCAGCTCTTCATCTCCAAGCCTGGACGGCACACTTTTTCTTTTTTTTATTTTAATCACATTCACAAATCCTTTGTCATATGATGAGCTCATTTTGCCTTCTCACCAGCTATGGAATTGGCTTTTATGTGAACACAAACACCTCAAGTCAAACATAATAGTGGTAAAATAAACAGCAAATAAAGCATGACATTGATTGTGTTGGAGCTGATTTGGTGTTAATGTGTGTATTTCAGCCCACTTGTGCCATAATATGAAGCCTGCATCCATTTGCATAAAGACTTTTACCTAACCGCCTCATCTGTCTGTGCTGAGCGAATGCAGAATTTACAGTGAAAGACAAAAAAAAAACCATGCTGCACCATTTACACGAAGGAAAAAGAGGGCAGATTTAATTTAAAAATTGGCACACATTCCTTATTTCGACAGATGAAAGCTCGTAAATGAAAAAACCTGGAATCATGCCTGGTATGGAAATCTAAAGTTATGAATAATGCCTCTGTCTCAATCATCAAGTCTGTTTTAACAAGGTGGATTAGCCAAGCGCCTGCAGGCTCAAACGCACACACGGCTGCACTCCTAACCAACTAAGAGTGGGACAAGAGTCCCCGAGGGCCCTGAACCTCACACATCCTCCCTGTTGGACCCTCACCAGTCTGTAGGAGTGAGCAGCAGCAGCAGCAAACAGCTCAGGCTTGTCATTTATGCCCATGAATCCACCTCCGATAGGCCACTGCTGCTGCGCAGGCAGCTGATTTACACACAGTTGCTAATCAGCGAATGGCTCTCCTGCTAATGAAAACTCATAGATCTATACAATAGCACTACTGATTTGATTTTATCTGCCATAACTCATTCCTAAATATGCAACGGTTAAATGCAACTGGGAGTGGAGAGTTGAAGTTAAGAATTAGAGGTCAGAAATGTTGATGCAGGAAATGGTGATATGTTGCCATGGCTATTGCTATATTTGCCCTAAGTATAAAAGGCCTTCTGTATCTACATTTCTCTGCTGGCATACATTTCACAAAGGAGAAAATAGACTCTTCCCTCCTGCCTGGCCTCAGTGACACTCCAGCATTTAGTTGATTGCAGGATGAATATGTCTAACTCCACCCTCCCATCCAGCTCTGGGTGCTGAGGAAACCCCAGTAAATAGAAGACCAATACAATGGCTTGTTTCAGCTTGGCACTGATTCATCATCGCACTGAACAAGCCACGGGCATCAGTCTAATCATGATTAAGACCATAACAGAGAGTTTGGTAGACACGGGGGGAGGGGGGGGGAATGCAACCATCCATCCATCCGCTATATTCATCAGGCAAATCACTTCCACTTCCAGCAAATGAAAATGAATTCATTGTAACTTACCTGTTCCATTGGCTGTGCTTGCTAAGAAGAGAGGATACAAAGCTGAGCAGCTTTGAGGTAGATGGGCATTGTGGCAAAACACACTGAGAGCAAAGTCTTATGGACTAACTGGCTGTGAAGCCATTTAGAAATAAATGGGTCTAAATGGTTAACTGGAAAATTAAAAGAAAAGTGCCCTCACCACTGGAGCAGTCCAGTCCTCCCCATCCGGGCTCGCACTGGCATGTATCGGGAGACACGCAGCGACCGTGGACACACTCCTCTGTGCACAGAGCTAAAATAGACAAAGACATTTCCTCATCAGCACAGTTTATAATTGCATTGGAACACACACACACACACACACACACACACACACACACACACACACACACACACACACACACACACACACACACACACACACACACACACACACAGAGTGTAAACCGTCATTAAAGCACTAATAAACAGCATAATGAAAAGCACCAAGATAACAGCTGAAAGAAAATGGCCCATAAAACTGAACACTCAATATCTCCTGAATACCATCAAAGGACTGAATCTTAGCTCTGGCACTCATATTTAACATCCATCTCAGCTACTTGACAATAGGCTAAACAATTCGTTAGCAGCCAAAGTCCTTGGTCAACACTTGGTTTATCATGTAGCTTTACTTTCCACAATGACTCGCTATCGGCAGGTCGAGGCATGACGGAACAAGCTGTAAATCCTCCCTAATTTGATCAGCCAGTGCTTTGTCATATAGTGATGCTTTAATGTAGCAGGTCCAGGCACTGCAGTGTTTACTAAGTATGCAGTTTTCTTGATCATTCATATTGAACAACACAGTGCCCAATTGATTGGGCTGGCATTAGTATTCTTGCAAGTGTGTTCACAAGAGTTGGATTTTTTTTTTTCTTTGAGCTGGAAAATAAAGTGACCCATGTGGATTTATTTTTTCCACAGTGTTTCAAAGTAAGAAGGAAAAGGATGACAAAAATAGGTACTTAGCATTAATAACTATATGGCAGCCAAGGTCATCTGGCCAACAGGGTTAAGACAGACAGGCTCTTATCTGAGGAAGGAAACACGACGAGAGAGAAACTCCACCTGATGGGAATCAGCAGTCCTCTAACATGGCCTGTGGAGGGATAATACGCAATCCAAGGGCGGCAGAGCAGACAGTCCATGCCCTTAACTGATCAGAGCTCATCCAACACTCCAAGTTCTGCTTCCTTTGTTCCTTATTTTTTTGTGATGTGGTCAAAAGTGAAAAAGGGACAGGGGATAGCATCTAGCAGTTTTTTTTCTTAACAATATAAGTCCTGTGTTCAACACTATGGCACCCATGCTGCAGGCACAGAGGTCAGGAGGAGCTGGCTGCAGGCCTGAACAGTGCCGCTATAGATTATCACTCAGTCAGGCTTCGATTAAGCTCCACCACCAACTCAAAAGATGCAGCAGGAAAGGAGAAATAGGAGTGAACGCCAGACAGCAACAAGCTGGCGCTAATCGCAGAAATGCTCCCACGGCAAAAATGGTAAACCAGAGATTGAAAGATAATTCAGGGCAGATTTTCTGAACATCACTCTGGCAGAGAACTGTCTAATTACAGTAAGCCAGCAAAAAGAAAAGGGGGAAGAGCTTCAACATTTGTGCTGACGAAGGTAGTGAGATCGACTACCTGTAATCAATGGGCCCACAGTATGCAGAGTATTCAAAGAGAAGAGGAGACGAATTCAATGTCACCACGATGAGTTGATTTAGTTTAGTTTCAATCAGCAAATTCTGATCAGCGAGAACAGGGAAATGCAAATGTGTCACATCCTTTAGAAAAAAAAAGAAATATGGAAATGAAGTTTTGAATATGGGAGAAAGGATAAAGCGCACCCTTCTCCTGAGATCTGAACCGGTGTACTGAAGGGATGGCATAATAAAGTAGGAGGTAGGTCTTTCATTTTAATTGAAATTCATGAATCACTCTGCCTAACTCATGTCTAAGGAATCTGTTGGAAAATTGAGTCTTTCATCTAGATAAAAGGCTAATCTAACTCATTATGCAGAGGTGTTATCAGGACGGGGAACAATGGAGCTAATTGGTGATTGTCATGCAGTGTTAATAAATTTAATATTTTTACCCAGGAAAACCGCAATCTTTTAAAATGTTGGATATTATAAATCTTTACTGTCCCTTCCTGTTGTGGAAAGCTTTCCTGCAGTAACCAAAAGGAAAAAAAGGGTCTACCAGTGCCATTTTTTTGCCAGTGTTTATGATTCTTGTAGTCGTAGTGCTTTGTAGTGGAAAACGCTTGAAACGAGGTGATGCAGCTGATGGTTGAATCATTCTAAGACAGATGCCAGCAGAACCTATCAAAAAACTTCCTGCATAACTTCTTTTCCGGGCCTCTGTCTAGCACAGAGACGATTTATTTTAAAACTGTCTTTGAAACATTAAAAAAATGCAACAAAGCCAAAAATGAAAAAGAAATCACAGGCACACGATCCCTTTCTGGAGCCAAATCTCATCATCTTACTGATGGTGAAAGCTCAAATGTGAAACTTATCAAAACCCGACTAATTCTGCAGAGAAGGTCTTTTTTTAAATGGACAGGCAAGAGTCACGCAGGAGTCATCTGGCCTAAATGTTTTGCGAAAAGAGAGACTCAGAGCCCCGCAGAGCCTGTCAGCCTCAGAAGATATTACGAGCTGTTGTCATTAGTGAGCTCATCTTGCTTCCTTTGCACAACTGTAATAATCATGCTTATTAGGTGGGAAATGAGTTCCTCACATCCTCTACATAGACTAGTTACATATTAAGCTAATGACTTACGACAGATCAAAGGTCACAGAAATAATAAGCACCTCTCATTGGAAACTTCAAGCACTAATTAGAAAAAAGCAGATCAAAGTTCAGCGTATCACAGAGCGCCTTGACAAAATGTTAAAAAAATAAAAATCACTTCTTACAGACAAAACGAAACACAACAACAAACAAAGAAAAGGCATCTTTCAAGAGTGTCGGAAGCATTAGCATTTTGTGTGTTTCTGTAATGCTTGCTCCACATCCCCAAATTCATTAACTGCCTCTCACTGGAGCTAATGTGAGTGCTGATGTGGTGCCATATGACAAAAAAAAAAGAAAGGAGGCAGGATTAAAAGGCAAACCCTCTTGAAGCTTTTCTGACTCTTAATGAAACAGACTTCATGGGGAAAAGCTACACTAAACTAACAATACACAAGGGAGGGATATTTTACATTCAGTAAACAATAAAATGTCTCGAAATAGATGACTTGAGTTAATTTTGGTTCGATTTCCTCTATAATGCTCCCTTTTGTCACTGCATGCAAAACAGCTTGGGGAGTACAAATCTCTTAATCCTAGTAGTGAGAGTGCTAGGATTAAAAGAGAGCAGTCTGCAAAGCCAGCAAAAAGCAAAAACTGCCCTCTTGGCCCCTATCAACTCAATCTCCTCTATTCACCTGACACAGGCCGCAATGGCCTGATACTGTATTATACAAAAAAATAAAGCACGCTTATTGATAAAGACGAGCCAAATTCAAGAGGCGGCATCGCAGTTAGCAGATTCACCTTGTTAACACCCTGAAAAGACTATTAATGAACAAATGTCTCTGTTGTCAGTTAAATGGTTAATGAATACATTATTGATCAGTCTGCTCCTCACTTCTCCAGACTCCCATATAATCACACGGGGTCTCACTCTTTGTTGGCTGACTTCCTGGGGAGCTGTTACCCCGAGGCTAGGAAAGCTTAGACAAGGACAAGCTCAGCTGTGGTCAAAGAGCACACGGTGGGGTTACTATATCAGAAGCTAGCTTATGTTGCAAAAGATGATGAAAACTATTATTGAAGACCAATTTTAATTAAATTCTTTTTTAAGGCAAATGAAATATTCAGTGAGGTCAGCGTAACAAATACTGTGAACAGCTTGCAAAAGTGTTCAGTTGAATGCGTGCGAGTGAAATTATACATTGAAGCTATTGAATTGACAGTGAATGACTGTTTTAAGCGCACTGTTACAACCTAATTTTCAAGGCCCTTGCTCTTTTAAGTTATTGAAGTCTGTTGTGGTTTTATGGTGGGTGCTATACATCCTTGGTCTGTAACCAGTATGCTCTCGGCTCGTTAATTTTTCTCATTGTTATACAACTTCAATTAAGCTACTCTAACAGAAAGAGCAAAGCAGGGAGCAGACCATGTTGTAAAACAGTGAGTGACCTTATTAAATCATGCTCAGTCATTTTAAATTGACTTAATCCGCATATTATACATGGTGGCACGCTAGCAAAGAAGGCAAGAGTGGACTGCTATTGAGGGATCAGACAGGAGACTTCGGCAGCAGCGGCCTGTATAGAAGTTGCGTCTTTACTTGCAAGCCACTCAGACTAAAAATCAATCCTAATATTTTATTTTCTTAAAATCTCCTGCAGATACAACCTGAAATGTCGTGAGCAAAGACTTAGGAATTAAAAAAAGGTGCACTCACGAACACACAAGTCTCCGCTTTCAAAGTAACCAGGGCAACACTGCGAGCGGCGCCTATACATGGTCCTCACTCCCCGCCGGTAAGCTGTCTTATAGCTGATCCTGAAAAAGCAGACACACAGGGACAGCTACGTGAGGTAAAGAGTGATCCTTTCTGAAGGACAGGAAACAAACAAACTCGAAACAGTAACTTAATGTTTTGTTGTTATTTGTCATTTTATCAAAGCACGCACAGAAAAATCATTCTTAAGTGGAATTTTACCCCCAAATAAAAATCCGCTTGTAGGAGGTCTCTATTTACTCATTTAGTTGATGGAGCTATCAACCTTGATGAAGCAATTAAAACATAACGTCTTCAAAACAACACAATTACAGTCACTGGCATCCTCTGGGGGTACAGTAAAGGTCGTGCTACTTATAACAAAAAACAAAAAAACAAGTAAAATATAATAAGGAAACAAATTCTGAGACCTACAAACTCACCTGTGCTTTGTGCATTTAAACCAGTTGAGGATGTCTGTGCATCTAGTGTAATAGATCTGGTCGAATGGGTGAGCATAGGATTCCTGGACAGTCACCGCATAGCTGAAAGACAAATGTTTAAGGACACCAGTTGCAGAAAAAAGGACTGTACCATACTTTCTTGTACTCTGGCTTATTATTTCTACCCCTTTAAATTGTGGTAGAGATTTAAAATGTATTCTCCTCTAAATTTTAGATTCGGATGCTGTGCTCTTTACTTTTTACATTTATTTGACTCCTAGAATTTTCAGCATGGTTTCTGTTTAAGATCTTAAATGTAAACAAGCGCCTGTTAAAATCTTGAAATGCCGGTCCTATAGTCTCCAATAATTTTGGCTTTCAGTCCCTGCCACAGGCACAAAGAAAAGCAGCCATTAGTCTCGGCTTCTTGTCATCTATTAAATGTCTGAGTGTTGTAATAAGCTCTACCTAGGAGAAATTTACCCTTTGAATTTTTTACATGGTTTGACTTAAATAACAATTTTAGAAAAAAATGGTGAAAGGTGGCATTATTTAAAAAATATTAGAGGGAAGTCAAACATTTTAAATATTTGAGCAGCCAAACTTTGTTTATTTTTCTTTTTTGTGAATCATCACAAAAAAATCATTTTTTAAATCACTTAGACCTAACCCTACCCTAACCCTATTAAACTGGGTCAGGTTTTACCAGCTATAGCAATAAAATGCTAGTTATTAAGAATCAGAAAGTCACTGATCCCATTTTCAACACAGTGTCGTTTTCCTGCATAGTGAAGCTTTGACTTTAAAATAAAGGGTATGAAAACGCTAAAAAATAGTTGATATTTATGATATATGGTCTGCGGATATTGGAGGACCTAAAAGCCATAACCATACTGCCCACTTAGGGAATCCATTTCGATGCCAACAAGGTGGAACCACAAAGTACCCTCACCTTGGTCAGGCAATAATCCAGATAATATATCTTCACAGCTTTCTTTCCTCCCCTTTGCGCCACAGACAGAAATTATTCCTGCTTATTTCTCATAAGTGACACTGCCCAGCAAAGCTAATAATTATTCAGGCTCTGTGGCATTCGCGATTGATTGGGATGAGAGTACACTGATCAATCTGCCTGTGTATTTCATTTGAAGCAGCAGCACCTCCCATCTCTCCGAGCTTGGCAACTTGAGCCGCTGTGAGATCAATACTGCTGTATGGACTTTGACAATAGATCAGAACTTTGGTTAAGAGAAGATATACTGAAAAAGTTTCAGAAGTGACAACGTCACTCATACGAATCAGCGTTTTCAGACGATTAAATACAAGGGAATGTGCTTACCTCTCCCAGTGGCTGCAGACATTGGGGTCATCTGGGTTGAGACTCAATGCACTGGTGGTGAGCGCAAGGAGCGAGGCCAGCAGAGGAACTGATGACCCCATCCTTCACTCTAAGAAGGAAACAGGGAGGAAATGTAGACAGTTGGGTGGTAGATGATAATTTCATTACATTTAAAGGAATAGTTTGACCTTTTAAAAACTGGCTTATTTTATTTCTGAGAGGTTTATCACATTAAGCTTCATTTGCTTGTTTGTATGTTAATGTGTTTTGTGTATAACAAGCTGCTTGAAGCTAATTGCCCCTAGTGGGATTAATAAACTTGTTTGTATTATATTGTGCCAGTTTGTTCGGTAAGGCTGATGTAATTGCAATTTCCAGGTTCAAATGCTTTTGATGACAAACACAAGCGTAAACTCTCCAATTGATTCATCAATACTCTGAATACTCCAGTATTGTGATTGTCTAGCAGTTATCTCAGGTGGAATAATCAAGGGTACAATATAAGCATCAAAAAATAACAGTATTTAGAGGTTGGGAATCAAAAGGTTAGCAATAGGCTGTGCAGTTGGTCTGTAGGTTTTTGGACAATGACACCAGGTTTAATGTTGAGCTCGATCACAGCTGTTCAGACCTTTCTATTTGTAAGTGTCCTCACTTTTTGGGACTCTTGTTTTATAATGGTAGACATTAGAGATGCATGAGTGGCGACACAAAGTTCCCCAAAGTAAACCATGGGGGATAACTGTGAAAAAGTTTTTATATCAAACAACCTAATCAGACACTTAAATCACCCTCACCCAGATTAACATGGACATAGCTAACAAAGGGAAAGAGCACCGAGGCAGCTGCAAGTCAGCAGCCTCGGTATTAGCAAAATGATCAAAGAAGTTATGAGGAAAATGATGGATGAAAAAAAAGAAAAAAGGGTTGGTGTCTGGTGAATTTAAACAAATTGGAAAAATATGTAAGTGCAATTTGTTTTGTTATGCAAACTTGTTGCACCTGCTTTTGTTTGAGGTAAAAATATATCAGGTGAATATTCGTGTACAACAACTCACGTTGACTTAATTATTTATACCTTTTTTCAGTAGCAGAGAATTGTTTTGGAAATTGTTTAAAGAAGAGAAGATTCTGTTTCTTTCTGTAGTTTTGGGGAAAATGTAAAGTTTAATAATTTATTTTATTATGTGAATAATATTTTACACTGAAGAAAAGTCGTTTTTTTTTGTTTGTATATGCTCTCATTTGTCATTCTTAGAAAAAAATTGCAATTGGCAAAAAGTCAGTATAAGCATGTAAAAAAATAAATAAATCAGAAATTTCAATCAAAAACGTACAACTGGTGAATCTCTACTGCATATGGATGGTTACCATGGATATGGCTATTGACTAAATATACAATATATCTGGGATACTATTGTTTTGTGGGACTTGAAGTTTGACTTAACTGGACTATTTAACTCTCAAATACACCATAGCACTTTGTCCTCTGAGGTACTTAAAAGGACACGAAACCTAAATTTTTAAATATCATTATTTTTTCAAACCCTTTAGTGGTAACTCTGCCATAGAGTAAGACTCAACTGTGCTAAGCTAAGCTGACCAGCCGTTAGCTATAGTCCCCATATAGTGGTGCATTTTCTTAGTTTATTTCCCATAAAAAACACACCAAACTATTTTATTTAAGTAGTTTTCACCTTGAAAACACTGTGTGTTCAATGGACACCTACTGTAGCAGCAACCTTTGGACCTTCTGTATAGACGTAAAGTGTCTCACTTGTGTTTTCTAGGAGGCAGCTTGCATGCCATTCAGAAACAAAAACAGGAAAAAAAAACTTTTTATTCCACACATAAGAAAATGGAATTCTGGTTATATATATTTTTTATTTATTTATTTTTTAGAAAGAGGGGCAATACATATTAATGAACATTTTAACAAATGTAAATATGCCAGATTATAGCCTTGGGCTAATTTCCATGTGCAGACCCTCTGCTTTGCATAGCTTTGTTGGTAAACTGTGACAGTCAGAAAACTATTGCTCCATGTCCTTGATGACCTTCTAAGATGCATGTGCTGGCCCACCAATCTACTACATCTGCCTAAACAGAACAGATTCACAACAGCCAGACGAATTAATGGAGTATAATATCCTAAATCACAAAATAAATTTACATAATCAAGATCAACCATTACAATTGGTGCAAATAGAAGATCATAATAAAATATTTAAATGTGGCTCAAGCAGAATATTGGGCTAAGTTATCTATGGCTCTAATATCTACAGAAATGAAACCACCCAGTGACAGAGACAGACAGGCTGTTTACCCAATCAGGATTTTTCATTAGGCAGAAGAAGAGCACATATCATCAACAAAAGTGACAATGACAGATTAGGTATAGAAGTCCAGGTATAACACGTGCATGACTAACACAGCAAATTTCAGTTTTGCACAGTAGTAATAAAATACACAAGTACGAAGTACACGGAAAATGTTACAGCGTGGCATTTTGAGCAAAAATAATGAATTGTAATAAATTCATCATGATGCGTCTTTGTACAACTCAACATGTAGTAATACATCCATGTGTGGGCTGCGTGTGCTCTGCATGTGGTTTGCCGTGTTATGGGGATGTGTTCAATACTTCAGAGTGACTATATCCAATAACGCACAAATTCACATGTTCAGCTAATCTTCTGCATTGATAGATGCATGTAGTTCACTCACATGTGAAAGAAAATCAATCAGAGCTCCACTTCCTCTGAGCAGCAGTTCATCTGAACAGGCAGAGGTTAAAGTCATGTTCATTTCCTTAACACGATGATTAATCAAGATACACATGTGTTATGGGCTACAGCTGCTCTCATATTCAAGCGCTGCTCTGAAACAGTCGGGTTATACGCTACTACAGGGACACTGCTTGATGAACCAGAAAGCTTTTACTGTTTCTTTGATTAGACCATCTTCCTCTGCCATTTAATCTGAATGACTGTGGACAAGCTCAATATTTTTTTTATTTTTTTTTTATTGTTCTCAATCACTAGTCTGAAAGGGGGTTAAGAGGTAATAAAATTGGGATTATCCTAAATATTTGGCAAGATTAAACAAATCAATGACTATTAGTAAGCTTTAGAGTGTGGTCTGCAAGCAAATTAAGTGCCACAGTGCCCTCAAATGAGGAGACAGTGACAGATCTAATAGCCAGAGGCGTGTGGCCTAAAGCTCACCTAATCTTGCAGCCTGTGGTCTCTGGGTGTTTTCGGTGGCTGCTGAGGGGGCTCTGGAAGCAGAAAAAACACAGAAGTGCCAGTGCGCACACATACACTTGCTGGGTGAGGTGATGACAGGTCGCAGATCTGTGGGAGAGAAGAAAAATAATGAGCTTATGATGACACACAGAAGACACATGCTTCCTTGCTCGCTCTCACATGGACGCACGCACACAAACTCATAAATTTCTTATGGGATCAAGAGTCTCAACAGGCATATAGTTCAACAAAAGCTGCTCTTGAAAGGCCAGTTTACGCTGCGCAGCCTCCACATTCGAGCACACGGTTCTCATTTCCACCTACCTGGTATCCACATCCACACTAACTTACCCACAGGAATAAAAGCCTGCATTAACTCAAGAGGGGCTAATACAATGAACTCTCTTCACGTTTCAAACTCTGTGAGTGGTTTGTCCACAATGTGACAAGATCACATTAACTGTGATCATTAACAAAGCCTACACAAGGTTTATTGCAATAATTTGGAGAACATTCATGTGTTTATCATTTTTCTCATTACATGGCTTTCGCTGGGAGGTCAGAGTGTAGGTTTGAGATTTTTTCGTCCTTCATTTGCTATGAATTCTAAATTAAGATGCAAACACAGCCACAACAAAATAAAGGCTTAATAAATACTTTAACATCATTTCTTATTCATGTAAATAGTTTCCAAGGCCCGGCGATGAGAGGGAAGACTAAAGAATTACTGTAGGTCCCCTTATTACGTCTGCTGAACATTAAGTCAGACTATGCTAGTCTGAAGCAATTTTAAATCTGCAGCACAATTATACAGCCGGTCAACAAATACAAAACAATGCACTCCCACTGTTATTACAACAAGCATCAAGAGAATGCTTGATTTGATTGGGTTAAAATTATCACCGTAATTATTAGGTTTGTGGGGAAAAATAATCAATACAGCATAGTATTGCAATATTTTGTCTATGGATATTATGTTGATACAGAGACACCAAATATTGATATTTTATTAAATAAATTAAAATACTGTGGGAATGTTAAGAACAAGCCGGCTTGAGTAAGCTTTCATTAAATTAGCTGGGTGCACTTAGCTTGACAAAGCTATGCCTATATTCAGAGCAAGCTAATGGGTCAGTCACACAAGTAAAAAATAGGATGGAAATCTTGCATCTACAATAAAAGGAACAAAAAAGAAAACTCCGTGGCTACTTTGTGATTGTTTTGAATTTTTTCACCAAACTGTTGATGGTGTTGCACACTATTGATCACAAGGTCGGCTAAGAGGAGGCAAACTTTCTCCAAACAGTCACAGTCTCACTTGGGATGACTGCAGTCACACTCAGAGACGTTGTTGAAGGTTTGCAAATAATCACTAATCTCTAATTTAAAAAAGGTGACAGATAGCCAACATGTTGCCATCAGTTTGAATGAGTCTTTGTCAATGAGCCAACTTGAGGGGACTCGGCTGTAGGGACTGGTTGTAGTCCGGTTATATTTCTATAGGACAGGAAGGCTGCTGTGCACAAATGTAACAGTTAAATGTACATTTCTGTTATTTGTGAGTTTCCATCTATGTAAACAACAGATGTGTGATTTTCGATGATTTATCACAATTACATGCTGTATTATCAAAAACAGATTGGATGTAATAGCCAACTTGATCCCATTTGGTTGCTGTCAGACTGATATCAGGCTGACTGTCTCTTATGGCAACATTTAAAACAGTCTCATTTTGCAGCAAAAAAAAAAAAAATGACTGAAGTGAGATCGTTTTTTGTTTTTTTTTAAACCATCAAAGGCAGAACAAAATGCAGTGGCCAATTTTGATTGGAAATCAAACCCTACGTGGAGATTTAATTCCAAATCCTAGCAAATCCTGTTAGATTTGGACAAAATCTACCTCCAGTGAGATATATGTGTGCAGCGCAGCATGCGTCAGGAACAGCTTAGTGACATTAAAAATGTGAATGTCAAGGACAAAGACCTAGTTAACATTTTGCAATGCCTAATCACATGTTTGCTATTTCCCTTAACATGGATTTTAACATTAGAATGCATTGTTGGGGGCAAGCAACACGCCCTTTAATTAATGTTGAATAACTTCTCTTCATTGCTGATTCTCCGTACAGAGAGCACTGAATAAAAGACAAGCTGGATGAATATGACGGTTATCACTCGGGGCTCTCCTGTATGACTTCGCACTGTATCTGCTCAAATCCCTGAAAATAGATTCCCTCTTTTTTGACGAGAAAAGTGTTTACACCAACAAAATGCTCTCCAGAGACCTCACTCAACCTAAATGTATTTCACTTCTGCTCGTCACCACTTTGATTACTGTGACAATGAAACCTTCCCACCGCTGTGCTGCTCCCAGTGAAAAAACAGCTGAAATAGCAACATCATTTAGGTACAGAGGTTAGACGAGTGCAAAGAACAAGCGGCAGAGTATAGTGAAGGTGTGTGTACGTGATTATATGGACTTCTGAATCTTGACAGGAACACCCGCAGTTTACATCGGACACCTGCCTGCAGAAACATTAAGTCCGATGAGACGGAGCCACCTTTGTCCCTTGCACTGCCTATCAGCGGGGACGTCTGCGTGATTAAAGCCATGTGTCTTCAGTGTGTGAATTATTAAAGTGCAGTGCAATTAACCACCCTGTCCCCTGGCTGACCAACTCCTGCACTCTTCCATGAATGATGCTCAGCAGGCATGACTGACTAGCACAAGTTAGCTCACCTCCACTCTGTGGACCCCCTGCCGCTTTCAGGACCTTCTTAGTGCTAAATTTATCACAATGCTCTGTTTCCGCTAGCTTGTGTGAATTTACATAATCAAAAGCAGTCAACAAAAACAATGGCATCGCAGCCTTATCTGAGGCAGCGTTAGAGAACGCCGATCAGTCACGAGCTTCAGCCTGTAACATGTCTTTGCACAATCAGCCTATTATCACAACTTCAAGCGGAGGGCTCGTATACAACTTTTATGAGAATTCTTCCAGCCGCTCAATCTGTTTTGTAATAACTACTGAAGGATTCCCGCAGCAGCCTAATCTGAAGTGATCTAAAGGTTACAGCAGTAACCACGCAGCACAGAGTGCCAATGAGATAAGCCCCACTGCTGGCCACCTCTATCTCTTGCTGGGGGCTGTGAGTCATTAGGAGTCAGGCCTCATTACAGAGGCCACAGTGTGGCACACTGTACGCTCTGGTTCCCCTGGTTTCAGCCAAATACCTGAGTGTTAAGAGGCCAGAAAGAGATGGTTTCTCTGCAGGTACAACAAAACTACAAAAACTAGGTTCTAAAATCTGCTTATGAGTTGTATATTTGTATGTATATTTCAAAGCTTTATGAGTGTTCTAATGAGAACCAATAGTAACTATAATCTGAGGGTACTGGTGCTTTATTTTTGAGCATTTGCTACTTTATAATCAATTATATTCAAAGTTAAATTATTATAAATACTTTTGGTAGCACGTTATAATAATGTCACACTATTAAGCATTATTAAGGTATTAGTAAGTGCTTAATTCATCATTTATATAGCATTACTCCTCCTTAGTGTGCTATTTATAAATACAGATATATTATTAAGACTATGATTGGCATCAGAGTGTGACATTATTAATATATAAAGTGCTACAGGTAGTAGTTACTTTGCTGACTAAATTTGTGACATCTTTATGTTTTCTACATATTTTTTGTCTGTGACCTAAATTGCTATAGATTTAACAGTTTTTTATTTCAAACTTGCCTCCGCCTCAAATCATGAGACTAAAATACTGTTTCCCGTATCATATACCTATTAATAATATCAAATAATATTAGTATAATAACAGTTTTGCTTCCAACAGGACCAACATAATGAGTGCTTATGTTTAAGAATAGTTTCCTAATAACAGGAGTGACTTGATTGCACGTTTGAATGCTGGTGATTTTTACATTTTTGTATTTTTACTTACGTATTTTTTTTTGTTTGTTTTTTTTTGTTGCTTCACATTACTTGTTCTGTTCCTCTCTATACACAAATCACTTTAAAGAGACTAAGTGCATGCACTAGCATGGCAAGAGTACTGAAGTCATAAAGCCCGAGAGAGTGTTTGTCGCTGCATTTATGGGAATCTCAGTAATGCTGACAGGATGAAGTGGAGCCAAGGCAGCAATGCCTTATACCTGATCTCTCTCTCTAGGGTACTTCTCTATTTATTACACTTCAGTGATTAGGAATGCCAGCTTGACATGATCCAGCCAAGGATTAATTTCACAATCTCTCAATCTCAGGCTGGATACTCGCCATAATACTGCTTAGTTATGGTTATGGACATTAGCAGTTCAACTCATTTCTGAGGACAGAGGGCATACTGTGTTCAGATTATTTTATACAGGCCAGAAAAGAATAGTTCCCCCTGCTTTAGCTATAGGCATTTGAATAAGATTTTTCAATCAGTGAGTGAAGATGGACAGGAAGACAGACGCGCAATATTCCTATTATTAATATGCATTAATATGTATGTAGTTTCCCACGAAAAACTGCTGCTTCTTGCTGCCGCAGCACCTCACTGTACATTGTGCCTCTGGCGAAGTAGTGTATTTAAAAAACAAAAGATAGACAAAAGCAGCCATTTTATTTTCAGCGGACTTTATCTTAAAAATTGGCACAATCAGTCTTATTGAGATTAGCCTGATTCGCATCCTCAAATGAGTTTTTTGTTTCTCACTTTATTTCAGACTTTTTTTATTATTTCAAATCCACACGTAGATAAGGAAAATAACAAATTATCTGTCCAAACATTATTTCAGCCTAAGTTTAAAGAGGTACTGTAGTATATTTGTGCTTCCACAAAGCACAACAGGTTGGGAGAAAGAGCCATAAGTGAGGATAACTATACATATACTCCTTAGTATGGATCAAAAGCCCTTCCCTTTAGTGCTGGCATTTACTACTACCCCTCCCACATCTTGCAGACTTGACATCCTGGGTTTGCAGTGCAGTTCTTCTCTTAAATATGTGACTTTCAACCCCAACGTGATGTTGCTTGTGTTATTGTTTTAGTTAAAAAAAAAATGATTAAAAATTGTTATGTGCAAAGTAGCTTCTCCAGTTTAACGATTTTCAGTAATTACATTAATTGCTATTAATTATTTAATTGGACTGTTAAACTTTCATTTTCAACTTGTTAGTGTTTGTTATGGTTGAAACTTGTTTTTGTTCCAGATTTTTGATCAGAAAAGTCCAATCAAGTGATTTGAATTCCGAATTTTAATGCAGTTATTCAAGCTGAGAAATTCAATTGTATGGCAGCAAATATTTTAGCCTATAGAAAACACACAATCTGAAGAGCTCATCTTGGGGTAAGTATCTGACACGCTAAATGACTGTAATGAAAGAACCATTAGCCGCAGGAGGACAGTTTAAATATATCAATATATGCATTTATTCTGGTATTGAATAGATAATGAGAGCTTAGTTACGTTGCCTTACGTCAAGCCTTCGTGCCAAGGGGCTCTACAAACTATTAATAAGCTCAAAACAATGCCATGGGAATTACTGGGAAAGAGAGAGGAAAAATTAAAACATCCTCTGCTTTTAAAGTCTCATGTAGCAACAACAACATCCACGAATGTGATTTCACTTTGGCTGGTGAAGCACCTGGGAAAATGCTGTGCGTCGTTTAACAGAAGCTTAATTCTGCCCACATGGTTTATTCATGTGGCGACTGCTGATATCATGGTTCTCATAAATCACGCAGTGCGGAATGCTGGACGTCCATGCACTCAGGCAGGGCTCACTAATCTCAACACCATCTTTCATCTGAATAACCTTGCCTTACCGCAGGGCATGCCAACACCAGACTCAGCCCGTTGGAGGGAGCCTGTCCTCATACTTTTATTTCTTTCACTCAGGGCACAAAGATTTTTCCCAGCCTGTCGGAGCAGACAAACACTGCCCTGTGTACTCCCATCCCACTTTCAACCACGGGCAATAATGAGAAATTGCTTTATAGACATCAGAGAAACTAATCTAGTCTAACGTTGGCTTTATGAATCTAAAATCAGACTCACAAGGGAGGAGAGCAGCACAGTCACTCCAGCCATCTGTTCAGAAGTGGTTCAAAGAAAGAGCAGAAAATGTGAAACTAATGTGAGTAAACATAATCATCACATCTCACTAATAAATCAAGAAACCCCTGTCTGTCTGTCCTTCACATATTTCACCAAATGATCTACATCATATTTAGCGGGTGTACTGCTGGGAGCAGGAGTAGGAGCACTGCAAGAGCTTGAGGTCATGTAGATGAGCTGTGGTCTGACCTTAGGGTTTAGCCACCTCTGACCTGACGCATGATGTCACAGGTGACACAAGTTTAAACCATTCACAAACATGCTCCTGAAAGTGGACCCCACTTCCATAGAGGATGAATGCAGGAAGGGTCTCGCTGGCTCCAGCAGGTTTAAATTTGCCCATAATTTTATGTGACAAATGATGCGTTCAGTGGGAATAGGCCATTATGGTTGATATGTGACCGCACAGATTATGCCACACTCCTCTGTGGCCTCATAACAATGTCACAGTTCAGATAACATGGTTAGTTGGAATTAACTTCCAATGAGTGTGATATCTAACTTTGCTGATGCAAAGATACCTGAAGGCTGTAGAAGGCTGACACTGCACAACCCAGTGCGCAGGTTTTTGCCCAAAACCTTCTTAGCTATGAGACAGTGCTAACCACTGCACCACTGAGCAAAGCACTGGTGACTATCAGATCGAGGACTCTCTATTCATCGATTTGCTGGCTGTATTGCTAGAAACCAAAGCAAGTACATTGCTGAGTTTAGGGACCGTTTTTTGATAAGTGCTTTGATTTTGGCTATGTGCTCCTGTTCTCCGGATTTTTAGGCAGACGTAGCACTTAAAGGCCCGTGAATAAGAAATCTATGGGAGACAGCGGCTTTCCACTGCTCCCTACAAAGAGCCAATCACCTGCTTTATAATGAAAACACACACAGATGAGGTTGAGGATCGTTTTAGCTGTGTGGTGGCAGGTGTGTCTATTTATTATAGTAAAGATATGGGTAAATGAACTATTTTTTTATTGGCTTAATGCTTTGCTCTGCTTGGATGATCATGTTGGCACTCTATGTTGGGCTGTAAATGAGGCAGTAATGCCGTGAAACTCTGCATGCATAGTAATAATAGAACCTGCTGAAAAAAATTTGACTGGTGATTGTATATGAGGTTTTTTTATATCTCATTGACCCATCTATTGCAGTTATGGCTCTAGCCTCACTAAATTGGGAGACTTGGGTGGCTTAGTCTTGTAAAAGATTGCTTGAAGGCATTACAGGGATAGCTGCTGAGTGGCAGGGACAGCTTCTAGAAGGTTAGAGTCATCACGTCGCCTCTGATACTAAGCATAATTGTCACATGCAAATGTATGGCATGATGCGACAATGTGATTGCATCGTAGGGTCTTTTGCTTGATTTGTGACCGCACAGATGATGTGACATTCTTCATAATGATGTCCTCAATTCGGATAACACAGTTTCTAAATAAATCTCCACTGATTATGACATCTGCCTCTGCTGACGCTAAAATGTCTCTGACAGCAGGCACTGCACTAATATAGATAATGGAGTACAGCGTATAGCAATTACAACGTCGTTTTTCTTGTGCTTATTCTAATGTCAAACTTTTTTTTTTTTTGGTAATTAATCATGTTTGGGTTCCTCACATAACAGGCATGGCACATACAGTCATAAACATGTCACCAATTACAAGCTTTAGGCAAGAAAACTAATTAGTGAAACAACATCACTTAATGAAGCAAAATAACAATGTGCCTGATGTCACATAGCTTTGCCTGCTGCTCAGAATAGTTTCTGTGTTTCGCCCTATGCTTTTAATAACAAACCCTAGGCATCATACTGACAGCCAAATGTTTTGCAGTGCCCTCTGCACCACGTCTGTTCTCTCTTCACAGCCTGGGCATGGCCTCCTGCCGCCACCAGGAGGAAGCACCAGTCATTCCTATATGCACCAGTAAAGCTTTCCTACACCACACAGACAATTAGCCAGCCTGTGACTGATTGCACGTAATGAGATCTATTGGAGAACAGTTGGACATCTTTGGGCAAATTAATGTGTGAATATTAGCCTGTTGAACCGTCTGCTCTCTCACCAGGATCATTCTCCAGTGGAGAACAAAACTGAACCACTGTAATATTCAGCTGCTCTCTGCCTGGCGGCCCAGCCAAGCCATGTGTTCATTTCTGTATTTTAGTTGTACAGCTACAGTGCTGTGGACAAATTAAGCAAAGGTATAGTGTGGACAGAAACACAAATAAAAGGAGGTGGATCGAAGGAGGCAGAAAAGTCAAGTAAAGTCTAGCTGAGCAGCTCACCATGAAATGCTGAAACAACAGTGCGGCTGCCAGGGCAATTTTACACCCCAATAGTTTCACACCTCAGCCACCAACCCCTTCCAACTCTGAACCTTGTGTCTTCTTTGTGTCTTCATTTATTTTGTGTCAGTGTCCAAGATGTGAGAAGCCAAGCAGTGAGAAACTCGTCCCAAATGTCGCAGGGTAAGTGGTGTGTGAAGCAGACGCGGGGAGCAAGGAAGAGAAAAGCCACTGCGCGTGGATGCACTTTGCTTTCTGTGCAGACAATCCTCTGAGATATCAGAGGACTTTACATTACACTTGGGAAAACATATCATTTTATACTGATGCATGCAATGCAGTAGAGAGACTACTCAAACCCTTTACTTACAAGCAAGCAAAAGTTCAGAATACAAATGGCTACTTCAATGAAGTAATGTACTGTCAAACAATTGACTCAGAGTTCAAGTGAATTAAAAAGAAGCAGCTCTGAAGTGACTTTATCTTATGGTACGAACAAATTATTAATGCTGAATTATCAAACATCACTTTACCACTGTAACACCTCATAGTCCAGGAAATTACTTCTCAACTTAGTGGCTGTAACAGCTACAAAGGATTAAAAAAAAACTGAGATGAGTGGCAGGATATGTTCAAAATTGTTATCGAACAATCATTCATCAAAGCACTCTTGATGACTTTAGAAGGATGGCATCTGGACAAAAATGACCTTCCTCTTTTTTGCAACAATATTTTTTTTAAAAATTGTGTAGTTGTGCTCTTTTCTCTGTACGTTTTATTGGACTATTTTTTGTTTGAGTGGGTAAATCGGTTGCTTTTTTCTGTTTCGTAACTGAAATAATCCTGTAATTTACTTACGCTTTACCAATACCTGACATTTTGAGTAAAAGCATCTTAAAAAATAAGTAATAATGCATAAATGTGTTTTATTTCTTTTTTTGCAATTCTATTATCTTTGATTTGCTGTGAAATGAGAAACAGCTATGAACAGCCACTGAAATGAAGTGATGAATTTCGAGGGGGAATCTCCCCTAAGTGGATGTGCTAATAATTTAGGTATTTGAAATTTTGATAATCGAGCACTAGTTTCTAAATGGTAGCTCATCAAAAAAAATGGCAGAATTATTAAAGTTGCTGTCAGAATAATGTACCTGAAAACTGACTTACATGTGTGTACTTGAGTGACTTGAGTGAATCACCAGCTTACTTAGAAGCATTAGTTAGCCTACTCTAACTAATGCTTCTTTTCCAAAAAATAAAAAATCAGAATAAAACATCAACTCTTTCTGTTAAAAGCTACACCTCCTACTTCCCTCTCAGTGGTGTGCTCTCTCCGATAGTGCAGCACGTTGACCTTCTGGATCACTAGTCAATGACTGAATGAAGAATGACTTACCATCATGATTATTAAATCTGAAAATGCGCTACCGGTGCACAAAGGATCCAAACCAGGTGATCTCCATTTGGTGAAATGAGAGCTCCATCAACTCGATTTGCACGATGTACGCCCAATTTTTGCCGTCATGACCTTTTAAATGTCCTTGAAACCACTTGAGCAAAATGTGCCTACTTAGACTGAATACATTAAAAAAAATGAACAAAAGAGAGGCGTTTGTGTGGCTGTGTTCAGCCTGCATAATGAACACATGAGGACGCCTGTTTTAATCATATGTTAAATAAAGCCAAAATGCAACAAATCCATAAAATCCAATGCATACACAAAGCCAATGAAAGTCATTAGAAATTTGTTTGAATAATAACTGGGAAACAGAATATAACCACTAGGCTGAGAAAACAATGCACTAAAATGTATTCAGTATAAATCATCTGATTCATGAGATGCTCGCACTGTTAAAGCTCATCCTGCGGTGTAGAACTCGACAATATAATTGTGTCGTATATTACAGCTGTGGTCAACCAACATGAGCTTTTCTGCCTGCAATGCAGATGTGTCCGCATTCATAGGCCAACCAATTAATCGGTCTGTCACTAAAGTCTGTAAATATCATAGTGCAGTGAAATGTAGAAATAGTGCACAGGTTGCAAAACAATATAGCAACATATACTTACTGTTTTATGAACTGCAAACCTGTTCATTTTTAATTTATGACATCTGTCAAGGAAAATAGCATGTCTCCATGACCTGAGTGAAATAAAAACAACATAAGGTTGTTAAATTGCAGTTTTCCGTGCCATCTCAACCCAGACCGCTTTGTGTTGTATATAAAAATGCTCCTAAAATCTATAAAAACCTAATAAAAAATGATCATTGTTGTAAATGGAAGCTACATCTCCCTTACGTGCTTCTTTCAGCCTCTATTCCATTATGCTTTCCATTATAACATGGTTGCGGTGGGCAGGGATGCCTGATGCTGGTGCTAGGGGTGCCAAGTGTTTGTGCACTGACCTTCTGCTCCCTGGACAGGTCTGAGTGCAAAAGCATCACCAGTAAGGGGCCAAAGGAGATGGGACACTCAGCTGGCTGGTGCATTATTCATGAGTCACCCCTGTTGAGTGGGCTGTTATTCAGCATCCAAATCCCAGATGTGGTTCAATCTGTGCTCCATTCAGTGTCCTGACTGCTGGCCATTGATCACAGGCAAGGTACGCGGTGCTGAATAAGCGCTGGGGCTTTATGTTACAGGGCTCAAAGCGTCTCACTGATAACACAAAGATCCATCACTAGACATTGGAAAGGCTCCAAAGTATTCTCACTGGAACTGATCAGACAAGCCGAGAGGAGATGCAGCTAAAACATTTGCTACGACGGTGCACAGCATGTGGCAGTGATGTGACAGCAATATGTTGTATGTCAGGTGTCATACATTTACATATTTTTTGATTTTTAAATAAAAAAATAAGCTTATATTTACTTATTCAGAAACATACACTCTGACGCACATCCCTGTCAACAGACAGAGAAAAAAAAATAGTGTGACGAGGTCCCTGTGTGAAAGGTGCCAGAGGCAAAATATCACCCTCTAATAGGCATCATACTACTAATGGACAGTTGAGCACAGTGAATCATTTATCTGCTTTAATCATCAATCACATAAGGGCAGCTAAATGTGGCATGACCACAACTCTGTCTGCATTTGTCAGGATGATGATCATAAGCCATTGATCATGTTGCTGAATTACTGCACAATATAAAACGTGAATAATAATTTCCATTTCACTTTGCCTACTGAGACACAACACTACAATTCTTTGATGTGAGTGATAAATTGTGGTTGTTTGTCAAATTTGTGACTCAGACCTGATTTGTTTGGTTGAGGAAACAATGCAAAAATAACAACATTAAATATGCTGGGGAACATTTAAGTTTTTAAAGCCCTTTTTAAGATGAATGGCTGTTGTTAGGATTTTCTGTTTAGCAGGCGCTACAAACTGCCTTAGTCTTTGACCACAGTTATGAATCATCTTCTCCTTAAGATTTCTGGGGACTTCTGTGAAATCTATCACATCTATTCTAACTCATTTTAAAACATTCTTAGTGCCTATTGGTACCTTTTTGATGCTGTCAAATTAAATATTAAATTTCATCATGTTTCTGACAAGCCAATAATTCACTTTTCTACTTCTGCTCAACAGCCTGAGCTCTCAAAAGGAAAGATTAGCTTAGTGAATATCTGTGGCTTCTTTACAGTCCACATAAGCGATTAAATCATTTTTAACTCCAAAGTAATTAGTAAGCAGTAAGTAAACTATGTGTGAAAAGCATATGCCTGAGATGGAGAGTGGATTTCTGCTGTCTAAGGCATAATAATGAATAATAGCCTTATCAGCAAAGCACAACACATCCCAACATGCTGAGATATTATCACTGTTCATTTCCTCAGCTCATGTATCCTGTATCTCTTGGTAGAAAATATGTCATGTGGTCTCTTGCACTGTAACTGACAGCCTAGTCATGTCAAAAAACTTGGGCGTTCTACCAGGGCTCTCTACACAATACGGGGAAGGGAAAAGCGGCAGATCCAAGCAGATGCATCAGCAGTATTTGTAAAAAGTCACCAAATTCCCGCAAGGGACATACTTGTCATTAAAACCAACAAGAAAAGAACTGATGAGTGCATTAATCAGAGCTTGGCCAACTATCTGTGGTGAGCTGTAGTCCACGGCGTTCCTCCCCAAGACTGCACCTGAGGGAGGGAGGATTAACGCAGCTCCGCACGAGCTCGTGTATCTGAAATCTGCCTGAGCTCATCGTTTCCTTGTTCCTCGCTAAGAGGCTGTGGCTGGATATCAAGCAGAGCCAATCTATTCCCCTGCAGAATGCTGGCTGACCGGCATCAATGCCATGCATTGTCGAATTATTAATTAAATGTATGCAAGGATAATCAGATGCAGACATGACCAGACCCTTGGGAAACCTAATGTGGAATTGTAGCTCAATCTAAATTGCAGATGTCTTTTTGTTTTTTAATGCCAGCTAGCGACGACGTTTTATTGGCCTTTAAAATTTTGCATCACTTTGCACTTATGTAACTTTTTTGTGATGCACAACATGCACAACTGTGACTTTTCCTTATAATCCCCACTTACAAGAAAAGCCAAATGCTCTTGAACAAAAAATAAATAAATAAATAAAATCACCTGTAACAAACGTGTCTATTTTTACTGGTAACGCTACAATATTGGCTACTGCAAATTTATGTCTACAGACGAGGTAGGTTGTGGGTGTACGCTGAGGGATAAACCGTTTTCACTCCCTCTACTCAACGCAAAATGTAAATGCCACAGCTTTCAAAAGTAAAGCAAAGTCTAGGTCCTGCCTCCATATATTTCATTAACTTTTGTTAATGCAGTTGCTATGGCTCCAGGGTATTTGCTCAATGCTCAATGCACTTTTGCTGAAATAATAAGATCTATCAGTCATTGCAAAGCAAAAACGGCTTAATTTGCAGAATAAAGGTCATACTAGCTGTTACTTCTGAGGGACTGACAGAAAACAGTGTTCATTACAGCAAATTCGAAAAGAAACTAAGCCCTGAAACACAGCACTATGCTGAGGTGTCCACATGCAGTTTTCAAAATCAGTGTCAGATTTATAAGACTGAGACGACTTTTTAGGATTTGCCCTTTTGAACCAGACCCAACCCCCAAACAGTACACAGCAGTTGTAGTTCTGCAAATCCCAATACACTAATGGAGAGATTTCACACTGCCAACAGTCTATGTCTACGCCTGCGGGGAAAACTATTTCTAAACATATGCACGAAGCAGTGTTTTCAAATCCCTTAATTCACATGTGTTTAAGAGATTATATTGAGCCTGTGTGAGTTTCAACCCCCAGCTGGTCAAATCTTAAATGTAGTTACTGAAAAAAATTGTTAGGTCATCTATAGAAACGGAAATGTAAACTATACATGTATACTTAATCCCTACAATTTCGGTTTAATGAATACTGTGAGTTGCTACATAAAAATCACATTACCACCATGGAATGAATTTTTTCTTTTTTCTTGAGATGAGAGAAATTGGTCAGCCTTCCACAGCTATCTGCTTTCATTAATCAGCCCTAATTAAACATATTGATTGAGCCAAACATCGGGATTTCCAGTTGAAAGGGTTTACTAGACTGTAAAATGCCTGCAAAAAAATGACCTCCACCGAATGCACGAGGCACTTAGGTGCCCCGGACACAGTGATCCTTTAAGTGAGCCCCCAAAATAAGACAAATATGCATCTGTTCAGTAAACAACATCAGAATTTACGGTGTCTGAGCGGCAAATGTCGTCCTTGGCTCCACTGAGAGCTGAAACCACTGAAGCTGAACAGAGTATTACTTTGGTTTCTGGCTCCATGACCCCTCATTAGAGGAAAGTGTTGCTTAAAATCACAGCTTTAACCAGCCCTAACTCTGGATATCAATGTTTATATATATATATATATATATATATATATATATATATATATATATATACCCCTTCTCTCCCATTTTCCAAGCACTTGCTATGCCCTGACAGATTGAGTGAACTACTAAAAGACAATGACTGTTTTTCTTTTACTAATTATCTACAAAAGACTAAAAAAAATTATTACAGTTAGGTATTGTTATTCACAGTAATATTAGCAAGAAAAATGTAAATGTGATTGTTAGATGAAATGATTCCCTAACCTGTCAGACAAAGTGAAGGATTCTTTAACTAAATAAACACTTAAAAAGCTATTATCCATTCAGTGTTTACATGATTTATTGACACAAAGCCGAACACAAGGTCATTTTTTATATTTGTGAAAGGCCTGACATTTGAAGATACTCCATTTTCACGGGACAATAGGCAGGTATGAAAAAGGAATATGGTGATTTTGTCAACTTGTTTGACAGCCTAAAGCTGAACTGTGGGCATAAAGAAAGGAAAATGGGAGCAATATTTGCCCACGCTTTCTAATATTTTGACAGGTCATGGTGGTCCAGAATAACAGCTGATTTGACAAAGGAACAGATGATCTAAATATAAAGGCAGTATTTGTTAAACATGAGTTAGGACACTGTGAATTATTGATGTGCTCCAGTTAACTGGAGAACAAAAAAACGAAATGAACACAGAACATTAAAATTGCGGTGTGATTTAACTAATTGTGTAGCCCTTGAATACTCAGAAATGAAGCTGTGAATATCAAGTGGAGTCTTGAAAGGGGTTACAATGAACAAGCCAGAGTTTCTGGAAACACAACAGCACACACCAAGTGTCCAAGTCTCACTCAAAAACTAAACCTTCACTGCTGTAGTGTCACGGTGCATCCCTGATAAATGACTTTATGACAAATTGCTATAATGCAGAGAACCCATGCTGAGTATGTGGAACAATGTATGCAGCGCCAGCAGGGCAAAGCAACAGCTACAGTGTGCGTATTTCTTTGTGTGTGTGTCTGTGCGTTGTGTAACTGATAGTGATATCATCAAAACTGTATGTTTTAGAGACGGGTTTCTTGGTTTTGTTTATTCTCCCACAAAGGAAATCAGCAGCAGTAATGATTTCATGATTAAACCATGGTGCAGATCTGCTCATTGACTAACAGGCTAATGCAAGTTTAATCAGATGCTTTACGTTGCACTTTGTTGTCATCTAGTGGTTAAAAAATGACATAACATGCCGCATGTCATTTCTATTCTGTGCATCCAAAATGTTCTTCAGTCTTAATCCTTGAGTTTGAAGGACAGACCATTATCTCAAATCCTGGTTCTATGAATGTCTCTTAAGCTTAAAAAACGACGTCGTGACATCGCAGTTACACAGGGGCCACTTACACTAGTGTTCATATTAAATGTGTAATATTTATAAGGAACCAGGGAATGAAAGATCACATTCAGCACACAACCAACCAAACTAACTCCAGGCAAGGCAAAAAAGCATCACAACAATGCATAAACTGCAGCAGTTCAAATAAAAGGAAAGAAAATCTAAATCATTAGCATTCAAAGCTTTACAGCTTTTAAAAATGACAATCTTCAAAAGTAATAGACTAGTTTGAAAAGGCAGAGTACATTGGCATACAAAAATATATATGGGATAAAAGAAAAACACTCGGCTTCGCGACTGCAGCAGATTAGAAAACTCTCCGGGATGATACAGCCCTTTTCTTTGGCACAGCGCGCACATTTCCGTGGGATATACTCGCCAATAGCCTAATTAAATGGAAAGCACAATTTGTCACAGCAACCAACAGCAGCGCGCTCAGACTGCAAGTTACTGCGGAGCCACTCCAGCAGTTAAAACAAAAATACACAATAATGTATTTCTCTCTCTCTCTCTCTCTCTCTCTCTCTTAAAATAAAAAAAATCTGCTTTAACAAACATCTGGAAACATATTTATCGCCACACATGCTGCGCGTGCCGATGACACGGCTGCTGCAGCATCATTTACAAATCGAGCCCGATTTGTCGGGGGGAGGAAGCATTTGACTCACCGTTCGCGGAAAGCTGAATTGGAAAGTTATCGACCTCAAGGCGAAAGAATTGACAGGGTCCACCGTGCAACGAGCTCTTCCATATTTAGTTAAAGCAGAAAGTGAACATTCGGGCAGGATCGGTGAGAGCAGGTACTTTGTGGAGTTGTGTCAGCGCAGGGCTTTTTCACACTCGGCGACGCGCACGAGACAGGTGCAAGGAACCGCCGCCGCTTCCTCCCTCTCCTCTCTCCCCTCCACGGGGTGAAGCGCGGCCCACTTTAAACTCTGGTGACGTCATGGGCGCTGATGCTGATGCTGCCCTCCTCCCTACCCACCTAGTCCCCATCACCCTGCCGTACACCTCTCCGCACATAAACACACACTTGCTTGTTCTTACAGAGAGGATGATTCCACAATATTATTAGAGCAACCTGGGAAACATCTCCCCTCTAACCTCAGCAGTTACAGCCTACAACCTGTAGGATCTCTTTCAGATTTCTTAAAAGTCTTTTTTTCTCATTCTGCAAAGCATCTTTCATCTAAGCTACTTCTATACATGGATGCAACATTTAAAATTGTATGTGGTGAAAGAAGCAAATTGCCTGGAACAGCATAATTATTATAATTAGATCCTATTTCTGAAAGGATGCACACTTTAGTTCTCCTGTGAACCAGAGAGGGAAAAAAGAGGGGGGGAAAAACAAGTTACTTAAGACTGAATTTTTTTCCCCTTCTCTTTAAATATTCAAATGATTGTTCATAATCCACCTTTACTAACAAATCCTCATCTGCGTGTGACAGATTTAAGGAATATTGCTAAGTTTTTACAGCGACTTCTCGCTTTGCAGTCCTGATGTTTCCAAGGATTTTTTTCACATGGAAGATTTGCAAACCAAACCCTGGATCTGGTTCTTAGTTTGATGTTTAAAGAGATGTGCCGCTTAGTGGGAAATTAGAAGGTGTTAAGAGGAGGGAGACTGTTTAAAGAAGCTGTGCATTTTTTTAAACTGAAAAATAATGGCTGTCATTTTAAATATGAGTCTCTTGATACTTTTATTAGCAACAAAGTTTAAAAAAGACTTCTAAAAACACATAAATGTGCCAAAGTTTGTCATAATGTGACTTATAGCACTTTATTGAGTCCATCTAACTTAAACACTCACATGCCTGACATGAATACTCATGAGATGAACAAATGTACATTAGTCACAGTGCAATCATTGTGTTGTTTTTGTTGGTTTTCTTAAAGAAAAATGCTCAAATATATTTTTTCAGCAGGAACAAGTGGGTTGGCAGAGACATTACATTGTGAGGATGTGGGAAAGAATTGATAGATGAAGAAACATTTTGTCAGTTTTGGTCTTTTCTTGGGACTTATTGATGAAAAATGTATGACAGACATATTGTGGAGCAACAGCTTTATCCTTCAGGTGAAACTCAATGCAGAATGTGTTGAAGAAATGTGACAAGACTGAAAAGCAAAACATGACATGTCCTGTCGCTCACTTTTGTTGCCGATTCTTGTTTTGTTTCCATTGCCTAGCACACGTGTGTTTGCCTGCATGCCAACCAGCCAGTAAGAGTACACTCTGGCTTGTAAGATAGAACGTTGGAGGCGTTTTTTACCTTGGCTTTGTCTGTCCATCAGAGCCCTACTGCATGCTCCCCAGCACAACTGCAACAGATGTGTAAAAAAAAGTGTCCAAATGTACCAATGCCACAGCATAAATTACTTTAAGTATGCATTATGCAGCTGTTGTATAATCTGATTTCTTTTTTGTAATGCATTCATGAGAAAACATCATCATCTCACTGTCCTATTTAATTGAGGCAAGGCTAACTGCTGCTGTTGTCTTAACTGCTGATTATATGAATGTGATTATTTTCAAATTGCTCAAAATTAAAGTTGAAATAATTGCTGTTGCCAAGTAGAGGTACAACCTCACAAATCCTTATACTTTTTATTATATTATAGTTATAATTTAGGACAGAAAATCCACAAATTATCACATTTGAGAAGCTGTGTAAATAATGAACTCTACAACTTGTCTGTACTTCTATGGTTTCTTATTGTTTTTAGCAATATTGGTATTTTAAATCTTTTTCTGGTTTTGGTTGTTAGTTGATACAAAAAGATTTCTTTTGTGTCTTCATATTTGTAGTGAAGTAGAAATGGTGCATATAGCCCAGCATGTATTCCATGCAGCTGCACTAAACTCAAGCCCCAGCAGAGCACCGTGTGGTCTGTGTGTGTGTGTGTGTGTGTGTGTGTGTGTGTGTGTGTGTGTGTGTGTGTGTGTGTGTGTGTGTGTGTGTGTGTGTGTGTGTGTGTGTGTGTAGCCTTTTACTTATTCTTGCTGAGTTAAGCTGAGTGCTGGACTTTTGTTTTCATATTTTTATGTTCTCGGTCACATATGCAGTCCTCTGTGTTTTGCTGTTGGCTTTGCTCCAGATGAACCACATCTGCCCAATGTTAGAACTGCTTTTGCCTCTGTATTATTGCTTGCTGACTTATCATAATCAAACAGAAGGGCACTGCTCCACCTTCCCACTGCCACTGGCTAAGGGGTAAAACTTTCTTTATATAACATGATAATCTATCACTCTACTTAAGGCTCTTAAAGTTAATTATTCTTTGGAAGAAGTTGATCGTGAATTGAATCGCTTTATTCTTCTTTTATTTCTTGTTTGCTTCTTCTTGCCACATTCATAGAAAACTTCTTATAAAACATTTTGAGATTAAGAAAATTGGCCTCCTCGCATTGATACTCGAGTCAAGAAATCATACACTACGTTTATAAAATTTAAATTAAGGAACACTGCTTCCTGTCCAGAGGGAGACACTCAAGGTGAAGGAAACAAAGAAAAAAGACAAAAAACTAGAAGGCTCGGCACTTGAAAGTCTGTGCAATGTAGGCAATTACATTAAGTGTACTGAAGTGGGAATTTCAAACCTTTTGCATGCAATTCAACCATCAAATAAATGATCCTTATTTATGTTAATCCAGAAATAGAAAACAGTGCATGAGTACCCACTTGTCCTGCCACAGCTGTCCCATCCTGTCATTGTTTTTCTGTATTAGTCATTGGACAGATTTGCATGTTTGGGACTCAAACTTTTGGCCTTTTTTCTCAGCAGGAGCAACTGGCGGCTGTTATCGGCTGCTTCAGAAGCTGCCTTTGTGGCCTGCTGCAATCCCAGACCACAAATCCCCAACTCCCTGACCAAAGTAGTGGTGGATGAGGCAACAAATCCACAGCATCAAACAAGACATAGTGTATTCTGGTTTTCCAACACTACTGCTCATCCTCAATCAGCCCATCTGAGCTTGTTTCTTTTATGTCTCATCTGTTGTCTCCTGATGGCACAGCAGTGTCTGGAAAGTGGAGAAAAGAGCGGACTTGTTTTGACCATATCAGGGCGGTAGGCCGGCTTTGTGATAGACTATATATACAGATCCATCTATCTATCTATTTTCTTAACTGCTTATCCAATTCAGGGTCGCGGGGGGCTGGAGCCAGTCCCAGCTGTCATAGTGGCTAGAAGACTGTATATATATCTTTTTATCTTTTTTTTATTACCCACACTGTTTGCTCAGAAGTGATTCCTGACTTCCTTTAGGTACAACATGCCCAATGACATTTTTTGTTTTTCAGCCTCTCAGTAAAACAAACCTGCTCATTAAAAATACTAAAACTAACAACAACAGACGAATAAATTTCAGGTAAATTTGACCACCATCTTTCTTGTTTCATGGTGTTTCTCAATGTATCAAGCAACACAGTTCATTTAATATTTACGAGGTTGGATAACCCCCCAGTTCCTCCAGAATTAACGTCCCCGTTATTCAGGATTATCCACAGATCACATTTTCAACACTTTTCATTTTAAGTACTTCCTGCCCTCTGGACATTTGAAGATATATATACATATTCTCTGCTTTGAATGATAATTTGTCTCCTATGTGTTTTTTGACAAAAAGTTCAATTATTTAGTTGATTTTCTCTATCTTCAGTACGTGTCTTCGAAAATATAGAATCTATGAATATTCAGATGTTCAAATTCTGCTTTTCCTGTCACACATAAGATGCGTCCCGCCTTAGAAAATCCTATTTTAATGCAGGTGCACTGGAGATTTCATGTTTGCACATCACACGTACATGTCTTAACCTCTGAATGGAGGTGAGAAACTTTCCTCTTTCAGTAGATGAAGATGAAAAGAACTTCTGTGTCAAACTGCACACATACTCCATTCAGAACAGTGAAAGTCAAACATCCATGACATGTAAAAAAAAAAGAACAAAACCAAAAAACAGGTGAAACGACTTTTTGAGAGGAGGCGTTAAATGCAATCAAAGACAAATAAAAAAATAAGTTACCAGCACTGCAAAAGATTGGAGTGTTAGATAACTCGGCACCTACTACAGTCATGTATTCGAATGTCTTTGGGCACCTGCAGATAAAGGTAATACAGACAAACAAAAAAACACTTTCAAATGAAAAAGAAAAGACAAGAAAAACAAAAAATTGAAATGTTATCTTTTGGGATTGCTTGATGTTTGCTATCTTGAATCAGAAGTGGACCTTTCAATTGATTATTGATTCGGAGCACATTCGAAATTCCACGAAGGAATGCCTTATAAACAAATAAAGAGCGAGTTATTGAATGGTCTTGTCAAAGCTCACATTTGAATCCTATTGAAATGTTGTGGGGAACATTTGAAACAGTCCATACAAGCAAGAAAACACTCACCCTGGCATCTGAAGGATTTTTACATGGAGAATAGTCAAAAACCTTGGCAGCCCAATATCTGAGACTTTGGAGAAATTATGCAAAGTGCCCACAAGAAATTAAATATACGAAAAGTGTTTGATGCAAGTCTACTTACTTTTTCCATTACATGTACTGATATTTTTATTGAATAGCAATGTTTCACTTTAAGTGTTCTTCCATCTTTATTTGTAAGCAGCGTATTGAAGAAGCTTAGGGTTAGTGTCTCCTTTCAAAGAGAGGCAACAATTTAGTAGTGATGTAGTTACTTTTTCCACATGATTTTATGTACGATTAGTATTAGAAATAATTATATTTTTTTTCTTTCATTTTATGAAATATGATCGCCTTCAATCTCACTGGCACAGTGTGCAAAAACAACGGTCGTTCTTTAGATCGGAGGTTCCCCAAACAGCCCCAAAATAAGCATAATGTTGTTCTTGTCATCCTAATTATGGTTCTGTGACTATATGTGAGGCGTTCCAACCCCTCAGAATGGAAAAACACTGCTGTAGATGTTTTATGGTCCACATTAGATACCAACACTCTAGAAAGGTCTGTTATGCTCAAGTGCCCACAGCGCAGTTTGTCAAATGAAACTTACAATTCTCAGATTTCCTGTCTATGGGCCAATCTTTCCTCTCTGTCAGTCCTGGTTTATGAAGAAAAAGCTGATTATGGCAGCAAGATGCTTTTGGTAAAACAGGCACGGCTCACTGGCCTTGTGTCCGTCAGGACGATGTGTAGAGACTTCAGGGTAAATTGTAAAAATGGGAGTCGATTTAAAGTTCTGCTTGATGTCTAATCTACACGCTACATTTAGGCTGACAGCTAATACATCATTAGGGTAGAGAATGTCAGGTGAATCTACTCTTTGGTAGACCTAGTATATTTTTTTACACAGAGATCAAACAGTTTGAGCTGAGCAGTTTTCCCCAACAAAACAAAAAAATTTAGTTGAATGACTCCTTTTTAGGGATGAAAATTATTCAAAGCGTCCCATCTCCAGCTGGGAAGAGTAGTTTAGTCAGCGATTTTAATTCAGGAAGCAAGCCTTTTTTGACTTAATCATTGTCTTCTCCATCCTCCTCCTTCCATCGCTGCTGTGGACTCTCTGGTGGTTAGGAGCACTACCCTCAAAGTATTTAAGAAAGAATTTTAAATATGTAATGGGTGTATGTTTCATGTCCTTCTCAACAACTTTTGTGATGATGTTTTTCCCCTTTTTCTTACTGTTTCTATCTCCATTGCTTTATGTTAAAAAAAAAAATAGTGAACAAAACTTGGGAGTGCGTAAAAAGTAGACAGAGGATTAAATCTCTGCTTTTTTATAGTCTGCTCTTGTTTAACAGTTGTTTGACAAAATGCTTGTAGGCTACTGGGTCCTTTACTAGAGGACACAGTTTGCTGCAAATATGATAACAAAAAAAAAAACATCCCACACATACACACACACAAAACCCCATCATTAATGCAACATGAGTCTGTCCTCTGAAATGTTAATGTGTTTATACAATCATTGTGAAGATCAGCCTTCTTTATGACGAGAAAATGCAAATGCCATTTTTTGCAGCTTATATCACTTTAAGGTAAATACTTAAAGGATAGAGGGAGGTAAGTACAGATTACATTTTGGGAAAGAGCAGTTCTCTGCCCTGCAGAGGGGGAGAGAGGAGAAAGCGGCGCAGAAAGAATAACCAAAACTGGGTGTTCAGTACTGTTATTAGTCAGAAGCATGCTCCAAATGAGTTTAACATTATAACCGTCTCCACAACCCTCAGGCCCCCTTCCAGGTTAAAAACCACATTTATACAAATAGACAAAATTTCAAAATGTTGATAATTGATGAATAAATAAGTATGTTTTTTGAAATTATAATTTTACCATTCTTTTATCCCCTCTCAAATACTACAACATGTTATGGTTAATAAATGAGCTTCGTCTTATTTAAAATCCACCGGACACAGATTTATTTTACAACATAGGGGCAAAAGAACATTCAGATGGTGGCAGCGTTAGTGGAGAAAGAAAAGACATAAGTCTGAGCCTCTGTAAAAATCCACCCTCTTGTACAGTATGAAAAGAATCAGCAGCTTCTAAACAGCCACAGCGGGTGTCAACAATAATAAAAGATAGCAAATGTACAAAGGGAAGTATTAAAGAGGGGAGGGTATTGCTGTGGATGAAATCAGAAACAGAATCCTTGGCGATTTTGGTCTGAAATAAATAAAACAGGAGCAGAGCACGAACAGAAAATTTCACTGCCTTTCTGAGAGGCTATGACCTAAAATAGTAAAATGATTTTAAAACACCATCTTCAAATGAGATGACTGGGTTATTTACAAGTCAACTCATCTGAAGATGTCGCAGTTTTAAAGTAATGTGGGAGGAAGAGAAAAAAGAGGAAAAACACTATAAATAAGCCTTGTCATTGCTTTGTTTGCCAGGTTTAACTTAACTGGTATATGTTTAATTACCACTGTAATACTACATTATATCAAAACTATAGTTTGACAGCGAATTAATCACAAATGGCTTTTGAGATTGTTCCTATGAGTTTCCTATATTAAAATATTAATAACAAGCAACTGCCAGAATGGTAATTTTATCAGATTCTCTTGCTTTATTCTTCAGGTTTATATATATATATATATATATATATATATATATATATATATATATATATATATATATATATATATATATATATATATATATAAAACACCCAGCACGCCCCTGCGGGCGGTTTATCCTTCAAGCTCGGGTCCTCTACCAGAGGCCTGGGAGCTTGAGGGTCCTGCGCAGTATCTTAGCTGTTCCCAGGACTGCGCTCTTCTGGACAGAGATCTCCGATGTTATTCCCGGGATCTGCTGGAGCCACTCGCCTAGCTTGGGAGTCACCGCACCTAGTGCTCCGATTACCACAGGGACCACCCTTACCTTCACCCTCCACATCCTCTCGAGCTCTTCTCTGAGCCCTTGGTATTTCTCCAGCTTCTCGTGTTCCTTCTTCCTGATATTGCTGTCATTCGGAACCGCTACATCGATCACTACGGCCGTCTTCTTCTGTTTGTCTACCACCACTATGTCCGGTTGGTTAGCCACCACCATTTTGTCCGTCTGTATCTGGAAGTCCCACAGGATCTTAGCTCGGTCATTCTCCACCACCCTTGGGGGCATCTCCCATTTTGACCTCGGGACTTCCAGGTTATACTCTGCACAGATGTTCCTGTACACTATGCCGGCCACTTGGTTATGGCGTTCCATGTATGCCTTGCCTGCTAGCATCTTGCACCCTATATATATATATATATATACACATATATATATACATACATACATATATATACATACACATATACATATATATATATATATATATATATATATATATATATATATATATATATATATATATATATATATATATATATATATATATATATATATATATATACATACATACATATATATACATACACATATATATACATATATACATATATACTGAGCTGGCATTTAATGTAAATACCTAACACCTATAGAATAAAAGAATAGAAACCATTTAAGCATGATGAAGGTCATGTGTATCATTGGTATTTTGAAATATTTTTAAATTAATAGTATTTTAAAATAACTCAAAATAATGATAACAACATAAGGGATAAAATATCTTGAAGTAAAGAGGGCTGGGTACTTTTCATTTCTTTTGCACCGCTTTATTTCGTCGTTTGCACTACAACATGCAGTTTCTGGCTTTTTCCTTATTGATCCTAAAAAAAATCCTTTGCTATTATTTTATAATGAGGAAACATATTTAACACAACTTTTTGTAGATCAATCACGATTCATGTTAATTAGATATAGACTTGGTGGCGACTGTTTCTTTCATCACTGACTCTGTGACAGAGATGTTAATTGCATCGAATGATTTCGAGTTATGGCGCCGTTAAAATGGGCTGCATTATACTCAGAGGAGCTTCTAATATACACTGTTCAAAAAAATTAAGGGAACTGCTGGAGGTCATTTTGTAGGGGTCTGATCGTGATCCTTCAGTTTCTCCTTGCACAAAGGAGTGGATACTTGCCCTGCTATTGGCCGTGTTCGATGGCCGTGTCCAGCTGGCCTTGCCTTTCCTCCACATTCTTCAAACTGTAAAAGTGAAACTTCATAACTGGACAGACTGATGTCTGTTAACCAACTTTGCCTTATACTGATGATTGAGTGTCATTATTGTTGGTATTATTTTTAGTAGTGTCTATATTAATGCCTACATTTCTGTTTAAATAAAAAATATCTCTTTATAAATATGTTAATGGCACAAATGATATCTTGCAAAGTAAGATCACAGCGATGTATTTATCACAGAAATTTCTGATGATGCCATCAAAACCTGTAAGCAGAGCTGCTGTGTTATATTGTAATAGATGTACCTGTCATTAAATCCAGGTGCACCCAGCTGAGTGCAAATTAAATACGTCTTCCCTAATTATATTATCTGTTAAAAATGCAAACTCTGAACAAATAAGTCACCATGTTATTAGATTTCCCCATTAAATGGAAACTCGCTATTACTTAGAAAAGCAACTGCTTGCTCTAACACAATTCACGAGGTGTCCCTTACACATGGGCCCACAAAATTCTGACAAACATCAAGTCTCCTCAAACAATTATACAAGATGTTTCAAAGATGTCCTTGAATTGCCGGAATAACCTTGTGGTGGAAAATTACTGAATCCTTTTATTTTCTTATAGCTACTTTTGTGGCCTCAACCTAATCCTGTTTGAGTTTAAAAAACAGCTGATATAAAACCTGTAATTTGCAGTGGTAGAAAGTGGCTACATACATTTATCCACTTGAGTCTTTCCAATTTCACATGATCCTTTTAACTCATCTATGTTTATTTAACAACATACTTTTTACTTATAATAATAATAAACCAGTTTGTTTGTTTGTTTTTTACCATTTTTGCTTGGGATCTATGTTGGGGCAATTACTTCCTGATTTCACATGTCAGATTTTTCTCGGTTAACCTCTCAAATGATTAGTTCAAGAATGTTAGACTCACTGATATTTAATATGAAAATTTAAAACTGGTCAAGCAGCGAAATGAAAAACACACATTTGTCTGGCAGAACTTTATTTTTTCCAAATTCCTGCTCATTCATTCAGTTTGTGACTTCTTTACCTTATGAACTTGCCTGCGATCAAGGACTAAACTGCATAAAGTAACATATACTTTTCCACCCAAAATGGAGTAAGGTCCTAACTCAGTTAGAGCCTCACTTGTTTCACATTTTGTCATGTCATCACTTGATTAATTCATTTTTCACTCAAAATAGCCTTTTCTCAGTATTTTCTTGAATTGTCTTCGGCAGCAATTAGAGCCTCAAGTATTTTTGTGTAGGATGCTACAAGCTTGGCACACCTATATTTGGGTGGTTTCTCTCAATCTTCTTTGCAAAGCTTCACAAGCTGCAGCAGGTTGGATGGGGAGCAATGGTGCACTGCCATTTTCAGATCTCTCCAGAGATTATCATTCTTAAAGTCCTGCTCTGTTCACGCATGAGGCCAAGCTTATTCCTTGAACCGAACTACCAATGCCATCTTAATGGATAAAGTCCTCATTATGTGAGCACTGCCTAGGGGCCAACCTCCAATAGAACCAGTCTCAGGGTGGGGCAGTTATCTGTTGTGAGGGGAGGATGATGAGGAGACAACTAACTAACTAATTTACTAAGTCATGTTGGTCTTGATTTGTTTATCAGGTTTTTTGACAGATCTAAGATAGAAAGATATAAAAGTCTATTTATTCTGTTTGAGTTCATTCAGAGCAGCCAGACACTAGATGTTCTGTTGTCTCTTCTTATTGGCCACATATTTAGTGTTTGTTAATTTCCACTTTTTAAAAGTTGTCACATTTGTCAAGGCCATTGAATTGATGTCATGTTTCAAGAGCTTGTTTCAGTTTAATTCAGCTCAGCCTCATCTTTTCAGTAGCAGTTGGTCTTAGTGCATTGATCTTGAGCAGCAATAATGAGCCCTTCAGTTTCTGACTGTAGGCCTGCTGTTTTAAGCCAGCAGCTTGTTTGGTCCACATCTCTGCCATTTATTCATTTCAAATACTGTCCGGAGCATTTTCTTCCCATTTTCTCTTTCATTGTTATAGGGTTTGATGTTTGCCTGCCATTTCCGCTTAGCTGGTGGTTGGCTCATTTTAGCTGTATCTTTGGCATATTGAGCTCTCTTTTGAATATAACAGCTTCATTAGTGCAGTGAGAATGATTTTTCTTGGGGTTTTTTTTAGTTCTTTCACTATCTTTAGCTTTGGTAAGGAGATTGTCTTCTTTATGTTTGAGGTATGTGTCCAATGTTCTTGTTTTGTTATTTTGTATGTGCTCACAATCTGAGTAAGGCCTCTTCCATCTAATGTCTTTCGAGAGTACAGAACATCTTTTCTATCCTTCGATCCATCTCATCATATTCAGGGTCACAGGGAGACTGGAGCCGAATACAGCTGTCAGTGGGAGTAAGTTGTGGTACACCCTAAACAGGTTGCCAGTCTATTGCAATGGTAACACATAGACACAGATTCACTGTGACTCGAACAGCCAATTAAGGAAGAATCACCAACTAAACTTCCCATTGTATTTTATTTTTCCCTGAAATGTTCTTTTTTTTTAACAGAGTTGAATACTTCCTTTTGGTCAACCAAAAGGAGTAAGATTATTTCTTTTCCCAGTCTTAATCGCCTTCATTATGGCTTTATTCATAAGTAGTTGATCTACATAACTCCTACATAACTACAGTATTTTTGTTTTAGTGCTAGCAAGTTGTTGTCCACCAGATTCTTGTAGGATCTGGCTATTGGTATTAAATTTAAAGTCTTACACAGTGTAGGATTAAGTAGTACCACTTGTTAGTCGACTGCATTAGTTGGGCACTAACAATAAGGAGGCCATTCTTCATGGTTTTCTATGATCGTGTCAGGTTTTCATGTAGTGCTGTTGTATTAGCCAGAAGCTTGTTACGCCATCATTCCCCAGGGTCTCCCAGTTTCTGGATTTTTTGGATAGTTGTTGCTGTTGCCTAAGATGTCACTGACTGCAGAGGCAGTGGCATAAAATAATTTGTTCACTTCAGCAAGGGATAGCTTATCATTAAGCCTATTCTTAATAGCCATGATTGCTCTATTAGTTATTTTTAACCCTCTCAAGCAGGCGTTGCAGATTTGCAACAGTTAAAAACTAACAACCTGATTACCCCACATACATATTTTATGAGTTTTTTTACTCAGAAGTACCACTGCAGGTATTCTTTTGTGCATTAGCAACAAAAACTTAATTTGAGCCTGAGAGGGTTAATGCTGATTTTACATGCTTGTCACATTTAATTTTTAGCAATAGTGGTCTTACATCAATGTTTCTTTTACAGCCTTCCATTTTCTCTGGATGTTGTTTACCATTTCCTCTACTTTTACATCAGCACTGTGTTGCATTTGGGTGGTCTGATTCATTTGGTTGGTTTACTTCATCGCTGTGCTCATTTTCCTCAGCACTTAATGCTGCAACATTGTTTTCGTGGTGATTCACATCTCTTCCCCGCTCTTGAGATGTTTTTATCTTTTATCCTTTGAATTTCAGTCTCTGTCAGCCTCGTTTTTAATAACGTCCCTTCTGTTGTTCGCAAGGTCATTAGTGGTCATATGAGGTCTTGAAATACACTTCAATCACATATTTTTACTTTTTCTGTCACCATTCTAGTTCTAGCTGGTTTTCGATGGTTTTCAGAGAGTCCATTTTATGGGCCCTCATAAGCATCATACTTATTGCTTAGTGGGGTGATTGTCATTTGCTTGCTTGTTAGAGTTTGTTCTAGTAGCAGACTGTGTGGTTCCCTGTGGAGGAAAGCAGTCCTTGTTTATGTTATGGTAATCTATTAGGTTTTTATGCCATTTTGGACAATGATAGTCAGAGCCTCTGTATCCAGAGGCTACATTTCCCAGTAAAAATCACTGGGTATTACCATTATTATTATTATTATTATTATTATTATTATCATTATTATTATTATTATTATTATTATTATTATTATTATTATTATTATTAAAAGGATGTGAGCTAATGGTCCTAAAAGTGGACCTATTATCTTTTTACTTATTTTCTTTCATTATTATGTCATATTTTTCCATATTTAACATTGGCCATGTTAAATGTGGTTGAAGTTTCGAATAAAGAGGTCAGTTTCTGTATGAGTAATCCCTGTGAGCCAAAAGCTCAGATTTCAGACTTCTTTAAGTGCTCAGTTTCAGATAATTTATGTCAGTGAGAGTGGAAAGCCCTTAAAGCACTCAGCTCTGGGCCCACCCAATTGTTGTTCAAACTTTCAGTTTAGGAGGGGCAGCCAATCCGAAGAAAGAGGCTAAAGTGATTTGTTTTAGGATGAAGTCAGTGACGGCATTTCTTATAAATGAAGATCTTTTTTTTTTTTTTTAATGCAAAGCTACTCTAGTTTTGGCTAATAGGCTTCTTTTAGTGACCGCCTTCCCGTTCGTTTAAAGTTTAAACGAAACTTTAGGTAACAGCATGGTAATACCGCCGATCACCAGCAGAGGGAGAGCTGCAACAAGCCCAGCCGCGCTTTCCGGAAGACCAATGAAAATATTTTGTGACGTTTCATTCACCTCCACCCATTAAGAAGAAATCAGCTGCTCAGCCTTGCAGTGCATTACAACCCTTGCCTAATTCCCTGTCAGTCAGTGCCGATAAACAGTGTCTTCTTAATATCAGATACCCCTTCTGTATCGGGCTTCCGTCTACACTGCTGCAGCTCGTGTGCTGATTTGTTGTTGTTGTTATTTTTTTTTGTACACCAGCTTGTTTCTTGCACGTAACATGCAGAAGAGAAGGAAACCTGAGCCGATCCAACTCAACCCCATCCCTGATGGAAACACTATCAACGGCAGCGGAGCCACAGAGTGAGTGTCAATATTAATCTGCTTCTAATATTCTGATAGGGGAATGTAGTACACAGATACCTGCTTTCTGATATATAACCTAATATATGTTGGATTCAGTATGACAGCAGCCAATACCGTGTGTGTGCTCGAGTACTCTGCACCAAGTATTTGTGTGGGTTCCTGAAACCTTGTCCTCTACTGCAACCATTGATCATTTGCATTGTTATGAGTTGCTGTACTGAGAAAATGAAATATTTTTTTTAAATCTGAAAAGTTACTGACACGTTAACCATTGACCATTCCTCAAAATAGCTTATGTGGTTTGGGTTGCATGTAGCATTTTTATAGGCTACAGCATTGATTGAATAATTCTTTAGATTTACTCTTGAGCACAATCCAAGACAGAGATACTCCGTTCACACTGAAATAAAACAGGGAATAAACAGAGGTTGCTCACATTGATAATGTTTGGCTCTAAAAAAAAATGCTTGAACAGTTATTAAAACAGCCACTAAATCATAATTCAGTAGACTACATGATAACTGGACTATTTGTTGCACACTAATCAGCTATCAAACAGTTAAAGAAGTTTAATTTTTAATGATGTAAATGGAAAAAACTGGAAACTCATTTCACTTTATCATTTCAAGCGCTAAATAGCTGTCAAAGTCCTCGTGATTTCATTCATTTTCCCGTTTTACTCATGCCACAGGTCATTTTCACAAATTATCATTGTTACCGTGTTTCTCATTATAATATTTATGTAACTTTTGGCTGTCAAGTCCTCTTTGTGGTGTCATAGATGGACAGGTCTCAGTGTTACTCTCACAGCCCACTTGGTGTGATTAGTCAGAGATAGAGCTTTCCAGTGAGGCAGCACACAGAATTATATTTCTGTCTGCTGAAGGAGTTCTGCAAAGGCCTGCTCCCACCACTGTTTGACAAAACACAGTAATGGAGACATAAAATTGTTTTGACATCCTCCTCTAGCCCTCAGTTTGCAGAGAAAAGCCCAGTGAGTCCTGCAACAAGCTGGATCGGTTGAGATGAGAATTACGTAACGTGTCATCAGTTATGATGGCTGCTTTTCTGATGCGTTGTAGAGTCCGAATATATTATTGTTTCGTTGTTAGAGCGCCCATCTGAAGGCCATCTGTGTCTTTGGCAATGAATTAAAGACAAAAAAAATGACACTGAGTCATATTTGAATAAAATTTTGCGTTAAGTAATGGTAATTTTAAAGAAACAAGAAAGATTTTTTTTTTATGTGTCCACTAGTACCAAAAATTAAAAACAAAAACAGGAAGAAATATACTTTAGGAAGCTTTTAGTAAGATACAAATTAGAGTAGTAGAAATGTAAAAGTGAGGCCAAAAGTCAATGACATGATATTTGGATACAAACTGTAATGTGGTATTTAAGATCCCCATAAACCAGTATCATTTCTTAACTGTTCCCACTACAAATGAATTTGTAGCATAGCTTGAAAGGTGAAATATATTTTATAAAAGTTTGACCAGTAAGAAACATAGTTTTAAAAATAGCTCTACAGATCACTAGTATCACTTTGACCTTCGGATTAATCTATTGACCTTGGAGAGGTCAAAGGTTATACCGGTAAGTGACCTATTCAAAATCTTTACACAGTATATACAATACACTCTATATGTTGACAATACGTGTCACACATGCCACAAGTGTAAAACTTGTAAGACTTTTTGTCAGTTTTTGCCCAACAAATGATTTGGTCAACCTTGAAGACCTTGGTGGATGTAAGCCAAACTTGAATGGATTGTTAACATGACGCCATTCTACACCCCTACAAAGTTTGATCAGAATTCATTCAAAACCTTTTGAGTTCTCATGTTTATTGATACAAGAAATGATACATGTAAATGCTACCAAAAATAGAACCGCCTCTTCAGTTTAGCTTTAGCCAAGGGCAGATGTTTGACTTTAGCTTGCATTAGATGGAAAGTCTACTTCTCAGCTTCTCACCATTAAAATATATATCAGCTGATAATCATGTACATGTAATTCCTGTGAACCTAAAGCTAAGGCTGCTGCAGACATTTGTTTTACATTCCTTTTGCCTGGTTGATGTCAGTAAGGCAGGAATGTCCTTATATGGGCACAGAAAGGGTCCAAGAATCATCAGATTCTGAACCATTGGACTTGGAAATTTTTCTTCAGTGCTCTACTTAAGAGTTATCTGCAAGTTCTAGAGCTTGATCAAATACTTTCTCAGTTGCGAAGGAGTGCTAAAAGAGAAAGAAAGAAGGAAAACTGTTTATTCATTTATACTCTCTTGTGACATCAAAATGAGCCCAATGCTTATTGAGTAACTCTGTTGAAATCTGTTTTGCTGTGGATGTTGTCGCTGTCTGCTCTGTTCTGGATCAGATTTTGAGCTCCAACGTGTATGCAAGAATGTGAAAAGTGGACATTTTGTAGGTTTTGAATGTTGGTTTCAGAATCTCTACATGACTGATCAAGCAGGAGAAGAACAGCCAATCAAAACAAAGTGGGCTTTTAGAAAGAGGGGCTTTAAAGGGACCGGAGCTAAAATGGCTTTTTCTAGACTGTGAATGAAGTGAGGAGATGCATGAAGGGCTGGTATATGATGAAAGGGGATTATATTGAATAGTGAATTGTGCAAAGCTGTAGTAGAGTTAAAGTATGACGTTGGGTACAGGGGTTAGCACTGTAGCCTCGCAGCACATGAATCTTGCAATTGGCTTGCACCTTCCTTTTTAGAGTTTGAATGTTTTCCCTGTGCTTGCTTTGATTTCTTTTGGGTCCTCTTCCCAAAGATCAATTGGTGATTCTAAACTGGCCATGGATGTGCATGAAGTGCTGTATGAATATGTGGCTAATGTGTGACTTGGATGGTCTGTAAGACAGGAAAAGCACAAAAAATACTGAATGCATAAAAACATGGAGCTTGAAGTGAGCACAACAGATCAACTTTCAGAACTTAAAGTAATCCGTGTTGGATTGGGCTGCTGACAATGTTAAACAGATGAGCTGTGCCTCTACTTTGTTCATTAGGAGCTATTGATGATGACATAATGTTTGGCGAGAGCCGAGCACATTCCTGCTGCTGCTGGCCGGGATCTAATGGACTAAAGAGCAACATGTTGGGATGAGGCAACAATCAGGAATTCTGAATCACTGTGGTTTTTTTGTTTGTTTGTTTTTGAATGAGGGTTTCTGTGTCCTCTGTCACGTAAGAAGGTGTTATACTGTGGCACTGCTGACATATAGTGACTGCTGTTACTCAAGTCCTCTTTTCCATAAAAACACAGTTCTGTTTGAGTTCAGCTGGCTGAGGGTTTAAGGAAAAGCTAAACCAGTTTCAATCCAGTGATGGTAGATGGTGGGTTTGTGGTAACAAATGTTGTTCATGTTACCGATATCACAAGTTTGTCACACTTAAATGTTTCAGATCATCAAATAAATATAAATACTAGACAAATGTAACACAAGTAAAGTTTCTAAAACGAGGGTGTTTATCTATTCAGATATGCTAGGAAATAATTGCAGTGTGCATTAGATACACCATTTCAGCTGCTTGTTAACACAAACATCTAATAAGCCAATCCTCATTGCATTTAGGCATGCAGACATGAGCAAGAGTACAAGCTGAAGTTCAAACTGAGCATCAGAAAGTGGACAGTGATTTAAGTGACTTTGAACGTTGCATGGTTGTTGATGCCAGATGGGTTGGCAACAACCATATCCATAGAGTTTACAGAGAATGGTTTTGAAAAGAGAAAAATATTCAGTGAGCAGCAGTTATCTACTCTCCCTTGTTAATATTAGATATCAGAAGAAAATAACTCAACCAGTCTTTACAACCCAGGTATGCAGAAGAGCATCTCTGAGCACACAACACATCAAACCCTGCGACAGCAGAAGCCCACACTGGGTGGTAACACCTCTCAGCTAAGAACAGGAAATTAAAGCTACACTCGGCATGGACAAAAGAAGATTGGAGAAATGTTTCCTGATCCTGATGAGTCACGATTTGTGCTGCAACATTCGGATGGCAGAATTTTGTGTAAACAACATGAAAGGATGGATCCGCTCTGCGTTGTAGCAACAGTTCAGACTTCTGTTGCTATAATGTTGTGAGAGATATTTGCTTGGCACACCTTTGGCCGCTCTGTACCAAAATGAGCATAACAATATCATGGCCCTGAAATCAAACAGCCAAATGAATTTCAACCGTCATTGATTTCAATATTTACATTTATGATTTAGTTACTGTGTATCATGTGGTCTAAAAATGTCAGAAAGAGACATTTCCAGAAATCTATTCTCGTAATGTATCAGCGTTATAGCCGTAAGTAAGAAAACCCACCAGCTGTTTTGAACAGAAGGGGAAGAAAAGGCTCATGTTTCAAAGCGCTCATTTAAATTAGCACATTATTCTGGGTAATTTGCAACACGACACAAGATGATTGGATGCTGACACTGGAGAGCAAATATGTTGCATAATGGTTGTGGATGAGCTTAATCCAATCGATGAGCCTCTTACTGAAACCAGACCGTTGCACTCTTGTGAAAAAGGACAGCCATTCCAGCACGCCAAATGCTTTTTCAGCATGAAATGGCTGCAAGCCATTGGAGAACTGCAATCAGTGGCCCATAAGGATGGAATATTATCAGGGGAGAGCTGAGAACAAATACAAACAGCTTGTTTTGGATAGACCCTTATACTTCATCTTGGATAAGCTACTGCCATCACATAGGTGAAAACCTCTCTAAGGTTCTGGGAAACTAAATTATTGATAAATATTGACAGCAGCCATAGTTTGTGGCTCTTTTTTATTATTTATTTATTTAACATATTGCTTACTATATGCTTTTTATTAGAGAGCAACAGGTACTCAGTTTTTAATTACAGTAAAAAAAAAAAAAAAGGTTTTCTGAGGAACTCATCCTGGTTTTAATTCCTCCAACAGTAAGTGATTGACACTCACTAAAAATACTGTAATTCTCCCATTTGTTACATTTAATGCGCACCAGGTTCAGCTATCCGTGCTACAGGTTTCTTGAATTGTAATCTTTACAGGGCACCTATGTTTACACATCCGGTAATTTTGCAGTCTCTTAACGTACCTGCACACGATGCAATGCTTAGAAAAGAGAAACACTCAGGGGAGATACAGAATGGAAACAGCTGTAGCTTCAACAGCAACCATTTTTCAAATAATAGTTTAAAAGAGACTGTTCAATCGCATATCAATTTTTAATAACATTTTGGTTCTCCAGAGCTGTGTTGAACTATTCTTTGAAAAAAAAAAAAAAATCTAAGCAACACATGTTGAAATAATAAGTAGCTGAATACCTCTTTGGCTGAAGCCATGAACCAAAACCTGATAGATAAATGTGTGTCTCAGACTCTCATTTATTAAAAATGCATTTTCTTTAACTTGCTTGATGTCAAGGTGTAGAGTTATTGTGCTTCTCACATTCGAGTTCTGCTGGATGTCCTTGTTCTTTAGTGCGGATGGAGCTCAAAAGCCCAGCGTCGTGCTCACTTCTTCCTGCACCTGGAAGGGAGGGGGCCTGCAGTGTGGCACTACTGTAGTCCCTCCCTCGTACATTGTGTAGAGTGTTTCAGGCTTCTCCTCCTCTCATCCTCCTCCACCTCCAGCTCTTGTCGACAAAACGCCCACGCCACCCACAGCCAGCTCAAACTCGGCACCTCGTCTCCATGGATATGCAGGCCTACTGTCAAAAATAAAACCACTTAACCCTCTCTTTGCTGTGCGGAGCTGTACAGGGAGAAGAGCTGCTCTCCAGTGAGTCGTTATTTAGTTTAAAAAAAAGATGAGGAATAAAAAGCGTAATTACCACTAAGACTGATGAAGATCTTCTCATCACCACATAGTTGTATTGTCACGAAAATCTGGTAGGCTGGCAATTAAATAATTCATTTAAATGATTTTCTCTTAGCTGAATGAAGACAGCAGCACATATGAATCATACATGCTTTTGTTTGATACTTTAATCATTTACAGCGTAAACAATTAAATTGCAAATTTTTAACATTCACAGGCCAAATGTTTGACACTAATAACAGGACATCTCTGTGGTCTTCACAGCAGCTTCCAGCTAATACTTTTTAAAGTCTTAGACTGGCTGTGCGTGGCGGTGTGGACAGTGTTTTGAGGCAGTTGAGTGGGAGGTCAAAGGGCAGCAGAGTTCACTAGACAATTAGTTTCTCAAGGAAAGCTTTCTCACACTGGGATCTGAAAAGGGATAATAAAACACAACCAGCTCTCTCTGCTGGCTCCCTCTTTGTTTAACATTATTCCTGAGGAATGTGCAGGAGTACTACACATAGCTCAGTCTTATCTCGGAGGATGACATAATAGATGCAGTAGGTCTGGATGTGGAGTATGTGGATTATCTGTGGTGAGCAGATCCCAGCAAGCTGAATGTGGGGGAGTGAGTGTGACAAGGAGAAAAACCTTACTAATCTTGAACGGTAGTTTGAAATCTAGATATATCTAACTTGAAGAAACACAATCTATGGAGCAACCATACTGTATTTATAATATTTATGGATATTAAAGTTTATTTTTATGGCCTTGTGTTTTTGTACACTGCTCTGCTGCCTCTTTTCTGTTGCACTAACTATTAAAAGTTTGGACTGGTAATCAAATTTGACTTGCCATAAGTCGTTATCCATGGATCGGAAACACCTTTTTTAGTCACACATTTCTTGGGAGACTCACAAATTCAGACTTTTGGAACTCAAACCAATCATGTGAGATGAAAGCATGAGGAATGAAAATAGTGGGACCACCGGGTCATTGATATCTAATGAGAGGAGATCTGACAGTTTAGTCTCTGAACTGAATACAATAATAATTCACGTTTCTCATCGTCTTCTGTCTTTCTTTACTCTTAACAAGAACAAACTTGGAGGCACTGCAGAAAAAACTAGAGGAGCTCGAGTTGGATGAGCAGCAGCGGAAACGCTTGGAGGCCTTTCTGACACAGAAACAGAAAGTGGGAGAGCTGAAGGACGATGACTTTGAGAAGATCTGCGAGCTCGGTGCCGGCAACGGAGGAGTTGTCTTTAAGGTTTCCCACCGACCCTCGGGTCTGATTATGGCAAGGAAGGTAAGCTGCAGCACAGCTGTCTGAAAGCTATTTTTTTTTCCTCCAGTATGTCCAAGAGGCATCATTACTCCAGTGTTTGTGCACAGCCTTAAATGTGGGTTAATGGGACAGCAGACCGTCCGAAAACCCAAGTGCTGCTGTTAAAAATCGCCCCAGCTGAAACAAGATGTGCTTCAATATTAAATCTTTTTCCTTAATGATCATTTTTGGTCATAAAGCATGTTCTTGTCTGTGCTTGTATTGTCTAGCATTTGTCTTCTCTGTGTTACGGAAGCATAATTAAAAACATGAGCCCTGCTGTGTTCCAGCTGATCCACCTTGAGATTAAACCAGCCATCAGGAACCAGATCATTAGGGAGCTGCAGGTGCTCCATGAGTGCAACTCCCCATATATTGTGGGCTTCTACGGGGCTTTCTACAGCGATGGGGAAATCAGCATCTGCATGGAGCATATGGTATAGTTTATTAATGTTATGCTTGCCAGTGTTTTCCCAGTAGTGTTTTTGCTTTCTTTTACAGACTATACTGAAAGTTGTTAGGTATTTCTTGCCCTCCATTTACAGCCTGGTCGGCATGGGAACAAGCTATTTTTGATGAAATGTGTTGTTTTTCACAAATTTTTTATTTTGAATCCTCTCCATTTGTCCCCGTCTGTTTTTCATAGGATGGTGGCTCCCTGGACCAATCACTGAAGAAAGCAGGCAAGATCCCAGAGCAGATCCTTGGCAAAGTCAGCATTGCTGTGGGTAGCTTTAACACCTCTCCCACTTATTTCATGCTCTGGCCGTCACACTAGAGCTAAGTTTCTTATACTTCTTTGGCAGTACCAAATTATCTGTGCCTTTGCTGTGCTGTTATGCAATGTTTGTCTTTGCAGGTAATTAAAGGTCTTTCCTACCTGAGGGAGAAGCACAAGATCATGCACAGAGGTCGCTATTTCAATTAAATATAATTTAATTTTCTTGACCTGGCCTTTAAACGCATAAATACCTTTCCTTAGTTTTGCTATACATAAAGCCTAGATCAAATCATTTGTCTGGCACTAGCAGAGAGGTGAAGATATGATTACATGGAAGTCTGATTTGGTTTTTGTTATGTCTGAGGGGGAAGTTTAAAGCTCTTGTTTTTTCTGATAGTTACATTTGAACAGATTTTTTTTTCACTTTAACATTTCTTTCTGTCATATTGTGGTCATACTGGGTGTAAAAAGCTTGTTTTCTAACATAGAAGTGGAGGCATGACCTGACAGCAACACAGTGATCACCTACCTCTTGTTTTAATACAAACTTAGAATACAGTCAATCCCAATTTAAAGACTCAGTTAAATCTTTGTTGTAGGGATGAAACTGTAAAACGAGTCAGCACAAGCAGCACAAAATGCCTGCAGCAGTTTGTTCTGTGCTGATGCTGCCTGTTGAAACACTTGCCCACTGTGTTCTCCTAAACACTGCGTGTCCCTCTTTCAGATGTCAAGCCTTCTAACATCCTAGTGAATTCCCGTGGTGAGATCAAGCTGTGTGACTTTGGAGTGAGCGGACAGCTTATAGACTCCATGGCCAACTCCTTTGTGGGCACTCGGTCGTACATGTCGGTCAGTTAAATTGGAAAAACTCGTCAGTAATCTGGCTGCAAGTTTACGTGTGCCACTTAACATAGCTGTCATTTACCTGCCGGTTTATTATTGTAATAAAATAAGTAAAAGCTATACTACTGATAACTGACACTACCTCTGTTATGTGTTGTTTAGCCCGAGCGCTTACAAGGCACCCACTATTCTGTTCAGTCGGACATCTGGAGCATGGGTCTGTCACTGGTTGAAATGGCCATTGGACGCTTTCCTATTCCACCACCTGATGCTAAGGAGCTCGAACAGATTTTCGGCTTCCCAGTGGAAGGGGAGGCAGCCTCCAGTGATTCCTCCCCAAAGCCGCAGCCCCCTGGGCGACCCGGCAGCTGTAAGTCTGAGAAGGCTCTGGTTCTTGCTGTAACTCTGAAGTGTAGCTTCTGAAGTTACAGCAGCTTTATATCATTTCGAAAAGCTCTGATGAAACAGCTTAAATAAGTTACAGCATAGTCATTGAAGTAATTACACAATGTCTAACCTACAAGGGGCTGATTATTTTGGTTGCACCCCCTTAACAGCATACGGCCCAGACAGCAGACCTCCGATGGCCATTTTTGAGCTTCTTGATTACATCGTTAACGAGGTGAGTTTACTGGATTTATCTACACATGCTGGTATGATGCAGATAGATGCTAGGCTACAGTGTATTAATGCCTTTAGGAGCAATTTAACGCAATATTTGACTTACAAAAACCTCTAAATTTCAGCCTCCACCAAAACTGCCTGCTGTATTTAGTTCTGAATTCCAGGACTTTGTTAATAAATGGTAGGTAAAGACAGTTTTCTCTCACCTACACTGCACATAATCTTCTGCCACCTAGTGGTGTTTCACGGAACTACACTAAGATGTTGTTTCCACTCCAGCTTGATTAAAAACCCAGCAGAGAGAGCAGACTTGAAACAGTTGATGGTAAGATTTGCACTCTTAATATTCACTTATTACACTCCCTATCTCTATGCATCTAAAAGCTCTCCTTTTCTTCAGGTGCATCCTTTCATTAAAACCTCTGAAGCAGAGGAAGTTGACTTTGCTGGCTGGCTGTGCACCACCATTGGACTCAGTCAGCCTTTGACACCAACACATGGTACCATAATGTGAGGCCTGTTCTGCCTACAACACCCACATCAAAGTCTTCTAATGACTAATTTCTGTTATTGGTATATAAAACTGTTTATACTGATCAAAGTGTACAAACCTAAATGCCAAGTAGAACTATGTATTGAACAAGTCTTTGGGCTACCTTGCAGGCCTTCCCGAAAAGCCATCTTTTTTTCTAAAGATTTAATTTAATCTTGACAAATGCTGCTCTACCTGTGCTTGATATTCCTTTGTAACCCCAAGTCTTCACAGTGCAAAACCTTTGCTAGCTTATGTGGAATAAATAAGTCCTGTGAATAAAAAGTTTGAATGACAGGTCTGACTCGTGCATTTGAAACAACTGATTTATTCATCACTGAACTCCAGTCTGTATGTATTGGTTTATGCCTTGGGCTTGGCAGGTGCACCCTTCTTTCCAGGCCTCTTCTTGGGTTTCAGCATCTTGGCCTTGATCTATGGTGAGAACAAAGAGGGGCTCTAAGTTATCAACAAATAGACATACAGTTTTTACTTCCATCTTTAACTGATCAGGCTCTTACCGCAGGGTCATGCTTGAGGATGGCATGACGTCTTGCTGTCTTGGCGTAAGGATTCAGTTTGAGCATTATGTTCAAATTCTTCAGAGGATTCTTCTTCAGAATTCTGCGGTTGAGCTTCTTGCTGTAATGACAATACAATCCACCCTTGAATATGTGAGCTTCTGCTTAACTACAACTTCAGTGAAACTTTCTGCATCACTCAGGACTTCCATATAATCAGGGTTCAGAAACACGGACCTGAAGTGGAAAATCATCATAGCTGGCAAATAAGACCTCGGGGAAAAACTACACTGAAAAATGCTTACTTGGGTGCACGAAGTGCTTTCTGGATCTCCTCACTCTTCAGAATCCTGGTCAGATCTGTATTGGTCATCTTGTGCATTGGCAGGCTGAAGGAAGAAGAGTCAAGAATTAAAGTCCCTTGTACATGAAGGCAAAAAAGCCGTATGATAAGTTTTGTTGCTATAACTCAGAACTTCGTTAAATATCACATAGTTCAAAAACACGGACCATGAAGTGGAAGCTCATCACTGTTGTACACCAGCATGATACACTGCACTTGTACTTTCAGAGTGCATGCTCTCAAAATACTCAAATACTCACTTGTAGTCAACCTTCAGGGAGGCAGCCTTGCGCCATGTGCCGTACAGGTCATCCAGCTTGCGGAAAGCACTCTCGGTCCAGATGCAGAACCGTCCAACGTGACCACCGGGAGCGAGCCTCAAAAGGTTCAGTTTGTTCACGTTCAGCAGAGTGATGCCTGCAAAATGCAGCACAATAATCAAACATCTGCATGTTGATGAACCAATTATCTTGAAGCTATAGTGAGTTTTTAAAGGGCAAATGACTTATTTAAGACTCAACTATACTATAAACACTACAATTACAACTCATCAGTATTCAGTCAAACTTGAAGTTACGCATGCATAAATGAAGAAAACAATTAGAGTTTAATTGAAAGCAAAGTAAGCTAGTTTTAGTATCTTGATCATTTATTCCATTTCATCCAATAGAAACATCCATTTTAACTATACCATAATTAAATGTAAGAATCATAATATCCATTTTCTAACACCGTAATAAATTCTAAATTTTAACCGGGACATTTACCGGGGATATTTCTGAAGGCTTTGGTTAAGCCAGCATCTTGGTTGTAGATAATGCACGGCCCTCTGCGCTGGATACGTCTGCGATTCCTCATCTTACCCTTACCGGCACGCATACGCTGAGAGGCATAGACCTGAGAAGAGCAAATAAAACTCCATTATTAATAATTAAATGCTCCCAGTGCCAACTCAAGAAAAAGAAGAATGATTTGACTTCGGGAAAACTACTGATGAAACTCAGTGTTCCTCAGTGTTTTGAGGTTACTGTACCTTCTTAATGTCATTCCAGGCTTTGAGCTTCTTCAGCAGCAGCACTGCCTCCTTGGTCTTCTTGTAGCCCTCAACTTTGTCTTCAACCACCAGTGGGACTTCAGGGATTTCCTCTATGCGGTGTCCTAAAAGGAAAGATTGTTAAGAATCAGTTAAAGACAATGACAGAGAAAACTGCTAGGACTATCAAAGTTACAGCATTAACTACACTTGCTCAGATTTAAAGGACATCAATACTCTGTGACAGCTTAGAGACGGCAGGCAACCGTCACTGTTCACAGGCTCAGACGCAAATTACACCATCACAGCAAGTCAAATGTTAGGCTGAATCAAAAAGGGTTCATTTTTGGTCAAAATATATTTCCATGCTGGTTTCTACCAATTCATGTCCCATTCGAACATCTTTTGACTCTTACCTTTGGACATCACAAGTGCAGGAATGGCAGAGGCGGCCAGGGCAGAGCAGATAGCATAGCGCTTCTGGGGTACGTTGATCCTGCGGTGCCAGCGGCGCCAGGTTTTAGTGGGGGCAAACATACGACCACCACGACACATCTAGACCAAAGTCAAGGACCACTGACTTAAAAAACTTAAGTAAATAACTATTTTATACCTGCTCAGACTCAATGTTCATCAGCCATCTGTGCCAGCATATGACAGCAGGCATTCTGTCACTGGTCACAGAGTCAGACGCAAATTACACCATCACAGCAAGCCCACAGAATTAAGTTTGCCTCAGTATACATATTACAAAGTGGGAAAAACTCTTGTAATCATCAAGAGGATACGTTTCCAAAAGCACCCTGGCCAGAACGGTGAGTACCACCACCTCTCACACGAGGGATACGGGCCACAGCTCTTCCTGTACCCCAGGACTCAGCACTGGTCTGGTGGCCTAAAACACACATAACACATAATCTATATTGTGTACATAACACCTTAATAAAACGTTTACTATGTGCCAAGTACATTTATGCACTCACCTGCCAGTTCACTGACTGCATAAGGCTGGCGGTTGTTCTTGCGCATGTTGGTGTGCACAAAATTCACCACATCAGGGCGAATAGGGGCCTTGAACACTGCAGGCATGACAACATTTTTGCCTGAGGATTCTCCTTTCTCGGAATACACCGAGATGAGGGGTCGGGCACAAGCCTGAGAAAGAAATAAACAATCGTCAGATGTATTCTGTAAGAGAAAGTTATGTAGGCAATTCAAGAGTCTAAACCTGTGTAGTATGTGTCTTTAAGACATCCAGGCACGTGACAGGAGAAAAACTACTAACTTATAATTCAGATTTAAAAGGCAGATTAATCTTGACGTAATTGCAGTTTCAATAAAATATCCCTGCTTTAACCGACACAAAGTAAGGTTTCATTTAGCCAACATGAAATCTGCCTCGGTTAGCCTCAGTTTAGCTCGTTTCTGCTAAGACGACTTGGCCAGGTTGTTCAAACGTAACTTTAATTGTAAATGATAACGGGCGAATATAGCGCATAGATAAATTCAATTGGCAGAAACAACCATCTAACTTTAGATGCCATCAAAATACACAAGATCAGCCTTCAGTGATCTACCCCTGAAAGGAAAGCCACACGTGTAACTTGTAGCCGCTCACTCAAAATGGCTCCTCGTGTTAGCTTTGCTAGCTGGGAGCGTTTCAATTTGCTGCTATATTACATCGGAACCTATGATTTCCAAATTCACAAAACACGCGCTTGCTTGTTCAACACGAACCACAATATGAAGACTCGTGTATTATATCACGTTAGCCTTGAAAAACATGGAAATTCTCACCATATTCGGTAGTTATTTTCGGCTCGCCGGGAACCACGCTCCTCACGGTATGGCGGCCACAGTAAAAAAGGAAGTTGACGATTCACCCTACATGGTTTATGCCTCCGCTTTAAATCACCACTTCCGGTATTAACATAATCGTGACAAGTCCTTTGTATAACTTCATAAAACGAGCACAGGAAAATGAAAAAGAATACACAGCATAAATTATATAGCATGTTTAATTTGTCAGTGCTTAGCATGTTTAGCCAAGCAATTTTAAAACCGTTCTTAAACATGGGACTATTTCTTTACTCCATGTTGGCGCAGGAAAGATTGAACCATTTCTTTCCTCGTTATTTTTAATCAAATATTTTTTTTATTTTATTAAAAAATTTCTTGTATATTCGTATTTCTGATACATTTTCAATCTATTTTATATCTCATTATTTTATTTATTTTATGAGGGAAGTGTGTGTTCACCTATGACCCCATGTCGTCACCCTCTGCTTTTCGAGCGCGCGACTGTCAAAATATCAACAACGGATTTGTTCATTTTAAACTCGTTTAGCCACTTTCGTATGTTTTATGTACATCCTTCCTTCTGTAACAGGATACACAGACCATAATTTGGCGATGTGCTCGAAGATTATATCTAGGGCTAAAGAGTTTTTCACGATTCTTCGGTGAGTTTTGGATGCATAGCGATTCTAACAAAAAGTTAACCCTCAGAATGATGGGTGAAACAAAGTTCATTTCTGTCGTGTTGATTGCAGCTCTCTTCAGGATGCGGAAAGCAGTGTTCCGTATATATATGAGGTAAATTCGTGCATTCTTAAGTAAGCTGTCGTGAGTCAATGCATCCGTCGCTGTTACAGTAATGTTGATATCTTTTGGGCTTCAGGAGGAGGTCCAAATAGTGAAGATGAACGGAGACGGAATCCCTGCGGTGAATATGTATTGTGGGAACCAGACCGTCTTCGTCTGTGAAAAAGCTGTGAGTAATGTCAGTCCTTGGACTCATTTACCATATCGTAAATATGTAGACCCAATAATAAAATTTTACTTTGTAAGATTCTACTTTTTTACTTTACTCTTTTAGGAATATTTTTACCTAGTTGTGTTTATAGCGACACAACATACAGGAATAACTGTTGACTGGCTCTGACTTTTGTTGTAAAACATTTTACTTTGTTTATCTCTAGCATCCAAACTACTAATACATCTCAAGGCCTTTTAGGCCTTTTGTAAAAGCTGTGGACCTGCTTTTAATTTGAAATCTCCAAAGGCCTGTACTGCAAAGAATGATTTGTGCTTATTCATATAACTTCAGGGCATGAGAAAGATGGTTCACGTCTTTACAAGGTGCATTACCATGGCAACTTATTCTGCAGACCTCATGGTGATTTCTATCAGAAAACAAGCGTGAGACTAATTGGACTCTTTTATAGGAATTTCTTTATTACTCTCCAGGGCAAATGTAAGCACCCCACACCTTCACCTCACATATCTCAAGATGCCCCTCGCTCCACACCTTGCCGCCTGTTGAACAATACTGTCTTCACTTGCAGTCTAAACTTATTACTTTCCATTTTCTTACATTAACCCATTTCTCTCCTTTCTAAAGAACAAAGCGTAGACTGGTTTTGTCTCGCCAGACTTTACAGGATTGTTCTGCCAAAAGATCTGTCCCTATCTACATCCTGTAACTTTCCCTGGAGCAGATTACGTTTGAGATTAAAGATCACCACATAGTGACCAGTGGTAAATGGACCGATCCTTATATCCACTTTTCTGCTCCAACTGAGTGTTCATCGCACTTTGTACTACAAGTTTCATTCACCCAATCACGCACACATTCATAAAAGTGCCTTGACTAACATTCTTAGATTAGATTAGATTTGATTAGATGAAACTTTATTAATCCCTCATGTGGGTTCTTTCAGTAAATTCAGTTTCCAGTAGTACAGCACCAACAGAAGTTACATGTTACAGAGTTACAGAGATGAATGGGGCAGCTCGAGGTTCAATAGTTGGAGAAACCGGGAACTACCGACCTTCTAAATAGTTGACAACCTTTTGTACCTCCTGAGCCACAGCTGCCCCGTCCTAATCAGTTCTCTGGGAAAAGGTGTCAGGATTCCTGCAAGTTCCCTTGGACCTTTGTGTGTGGATAGTAGAAGTTATTTACATTTTTTTAATAGTGTCTAAAGTATTTGTCTTTTCCTGATGAGCATCAGACAGAAATATGTATTCATAGGTAAAACCTTACTTCTTGATTTTATTTATTTTGTTCCCTTGTTTGCTGCAACCAGTTTAAAAAGAAAATTATTGTTCAGTAAGGATTAATATACAATTCCAAAACTGGCCACCTCTTTGTATTTGTTACATTTGAATTCTATTTTTTATGTATTCCTACTCTCAGACTGTTAAACACCACGTGGGCTGCAGCTAAAAATTCATTTCATGAAATAACATTTGCAATCCACCACATTTAGAGAACAAAAGAATGAGGTTTCTTATACAAATGGCAGAAATGAATTTCCTTTGAAGGGTGGCTGGCCTCTTCCTTAAAAATGGAGTGAAGAGCTCAGTCAATTGAGAGGGGCTCAAAGTAGAGCGGCTGCTCCTCCATATCGAAATGAGCCAGTTGAGGTGGTTCAGGCATCTGACTACGATACCTTCTCGATGGCTCCTAGCTGAAGTATTTTAGGCATGTCCTATTGAGAAGATCCCCCAGGACAGACCTAGAGATTATATCTCTCAGATGGCTTGGGAACAACTCGGTGTCACCCCTGGCTTCCCTGGTGAGACTTCTGCCCCGGTGACCAAATCCCGGATAAGCAGTAGAAAATGAATGGATGTGTCCACCAGATTCTCCCTTGTCTTAATGATAGAGCACTGATACTGAGAAGTCTCTTAACGTACATAGTTCCTTTCTTCTTCTTTTTTACCGGCTTTCCTGGTTTTGTTTTCCTTTGTAAAATTTACTCACTCCGTTGACAGTAGACTTATCAATGTTTCTAATTGGTCAGATGCTGTCAATGCTGCCCTTAGATAATGGAAAGATAACTGGGCATGTAGAGCTTCACTGTTACAGGGTTCAGGACTGCGTTTTAGTCTAGATGGGCAGAGACTTTTGGAAAAAAGGATGCAGACACACATTCACTCCATGATCTCAAAAAGTCTTCCCGTCCAGAATAAAACCCGAGTTCCAGAGTTTTCAAGCTGAAACTGGGCCAGTAGTGTTTCCAAAATTCCCAATTGTAGGAATATTAAAACACTGAATGTATGCTTAGATGACTAACCAGTCTCCTCCTCGTCGCTCACCATTGAATTGTGCTCTGATTTCACTAAGGTTTCAAAAATAAGCGATCCAGGTGACGAACAAATGACCGAGGCTTCAAACCTTTCTGACGGCGATGCTGATGATGCTAACGACAGTGCCCACGTACTTCAAACTGAAATGGGACCGCAGCCACTTTCAGTCATGAAAGCAAGGTGATTAGTGCTAAGACGTTTAAAATTTAATTGCAAAAGAAATACGCGCTGGTAAGATGTGCATATTTAATCCACCACATCTGACAAAGTTTTTTTCTTCTTCTTTGTACAGACAGTTTCTCTCTTGGTATACATTATCTCAAAATGCCAGCATGTCAGCTGAGGACACGAACCTTCCTTTATACCCTCTGTGGGTGCGATGCGACATGTCTGATCCTGCTGGAACGACCTGGTTTGGGGCTGAAACAGTCTGTGTGGGCACTAAAGTTACTGGTGTCAAACTGTATTCCATCACCTCCAAAGGTATTGCTTAGAAACATCACTCCTCTTTGAATAACCCATTTTTAAACATTATCAGTGCATTTACTGATGATTTGTATGTATTTGTGTCACTTGTTTTTATTTTCCTGATGTTAATGTTTTTAGGTTCAACTGCAGACAAACAATCCCTCACAACCTTAGAAGAACTGAAGCAAGAGCATAAGAAACGGCATCATCCATCCTCGGTATTTCAGTTTTCATCCTCTTTTGCAAGTCTGTCTGTGTGAACGAATGCCCGTGTTCTTACACTGATAAATACTTCTAGGTGGGGATTAAAGGCAGTGCCAGGTTCAGCCTGTTTGGTTCCACTGTTGTTGAAAACACCACCATTGAGTCTCAGAGCAGCGTGACTGTGGATTTCAAATGGAGCCATGTGGAGAGTATTCTTGAGACCCCACCCCTGTCCTCTACAGCAACATTAGTGAGCAGCAATAATGACCTCTTATAATAATCCCTTCTTTCCCTTAAAAAGCTTACTTTTTATATTTCTATTTAATTAATATGCTATTATGAATAGAAAAGGGAAACATGTATCTGGAAGTAGTACCAGCAGATGAAGCTGAACAGACACAGACTGATTTTTTAATGTGTTTATCTTTTTTTATGCAGAATATCAAAATTGCCAGTGGAGACATGAGAAGTCCCATGTTTGAGATGTATAGGGAGCTGGAGTTTCTACTGGTTTGTCTTCCACTGTAATCTAAAATGACAGCAACTACCAGCATCCACATAAATAACTAAATATATCTGAATCCTGTTATTTCAGACTCTCGCTGATGGTTTGAGAACTGGTGAGACTGAATGGATGGAACCGCTGGAAAGCACATCGCCTGTAAATCTGACCAAGGCTTACCTAGAAGGCACGAAGCACTGCTGAATCAATACATTGTAAATCTGATGTAATGCTACCTGGTACTTATGATTATTTTTTCATTTTTAATTCTTCTTTCAGAGCTACAGAACACTGCAAAAACACTGCAGGATCAGGCTGCAAGAACGCCCGAGGTAGGATGGAGCCATTATCACTAAAACATTAATTTTACAATATATCTGCTAGAGTCTTGGGTTTTTTTCCTTTCCATCTTTTTCAGAAGACCTCGAAGCTGAAGTCTGAGACAGAAACTCCCATTTTCAACTCGTTCCTGGAAAGAGGAGATTTGGATTTTGTGGAGCAGCTTTGGGTTCGGATGAGAAAAAGTGAGTTAGGCCTTCCATTCAGGAAACTGGGATGGATTTTAGCATTTTACAAACAGACAGAAAAAAACTTTGTATTGCAGGTGTGACTTCATATCAGGACATTGGAGACTGCCTGAAGTTGGTCATTGACGCTCTAAGATATGGTGACATCAAACCCTGGGTAACAACATAAAACATTTCCGCTTTTGAAAACTTGGAGTTAGATGAGTTTGGATGTTGCAGTTGTTATTTTATTAATTCATTGATTAATTTTTTTTTTGTTTTTTGTTTCACATCATCCAGATTCACAGAGACAGCAGCAGTTCCCTCAGCAAGCTCATTCTGCAGTCGTACCACCAGCAGATCGAACATGTGTCTCTTACAGGCTTCACGCCTGTCAACATGCTGCTGGAGATGGGTCTGGATAAGATGAGAAAAGACTATATTAACTACCTGATTGGTAACCTTTAATTATTCATTTGGAGCTCTTTCTTTGACTCTGTGTTTGTGTTATGCTCTCTGGATGATAGGCCATTTGCAATTTGTGTTTGTTTCTTAGGTGAAGAACTGACGACTTTAAACCACTTGGTAAGCTTTACACTGTTTCTCAGTTCTTTTCAAGTGTCTGTCAGCATAGTACTGACTCTGAGTAATTTCCTCCACAGTGTTTTTACCTCAGCACGGAGGTTGATCTGCAGGAACAAGTGATCCGACTCAGGAAACTGCACCATCTGCTGGAAATAATTGTGACCTGCAGCACATTCCTTGGTTTGCCCTACGATCGTCTCTTTCTTCTCACGCAGTAAATCTTTTGACTTTTTTTCTGCCCCAGTGATATGTGACTGTGCAGAAGTATTTCTTCTTTTAAACTGGTATTTAAATAAACAATTCCCTCTCCTGTTTCCCCCCTTTCCTGTCACATAGATTGTGTTTGCAGCACTACAGAACGTCACCTTATGATGAAGAGCACGAGTTCAAACGCCAAATCAAACCTGCCCTGATCAGTCATTTCTACCAAAAGTAAGGAATGCAAGCCTTTTTTACTGCCTGCTTTATTGTGAAACTGGGATATTTGACCTTATTGTTTGTGAATATGACATTTTTATAGTGGACATAATCATATTGATAATGAAAATATGCAACAATTATTTATTGTAGATTTCAGTTCTTTAATCCGTCTTTGTTGTTGGGGTTTTTAATCATCTAATAGTATATAATGCTAGCAGACTGCAAAGTGCAATCAATCTTTTGGCAACTCAGTGATGACACTAAACATGCTTCGGTTATATTATCGATCTAAATCTCTCACCTCAAGCTGAGGTGCAAACATGACAGATTTAAAGGAGCTGTCACAAATGCCAAGAGAGCCAATTATTCCTTTGTGCCAAAAGACAACGGTTCAACTGAAGATTTCCAAGACACTTCAAATTGAACGAGACACTGTTGGGATGTTAGTTCAAAAGTCAATGTATTATTGCAAACCTTTACATGCAGGAAGGACCTGACGAAGGCGGGGGAAAAACACTTAACAAGCAAAAATGTCAGGCCTGTAAACCTCACCACAGTCCAATCTCGACTGAACGGCACATAAAAGTCGACCTGAATGTGACGCCCGCAGAATTCTGGCAGTCTATTATGTGGAGTGTTGAAAACAGAAATCTCAACGGCTTGCGAGAAACCACATAAAACATTTATTGAAAGTCAAAGGATATATTGGTGGATGTTAGGCTTTTTTTCTTTCTTTTTTTTTTTACACAGAATTTAGTTTTTCTGTGTTCATCTTTGTGCTCTACAGGGAGCACCCAATACTGTGGGGGGTTGAGGTGTCCAGTGGTCATGGTCCTCGTGAGGTCAGGACCTCCTTACATCTTAGTGACAGACCACTGGTTGATCATGTTATCTTTGAAACAGGTGATTTTTATTTACTGAATATATAAGTGACTACCCCAGTAAAGTATCGATAACAATATTCTTCTTTAACTATTCTTTTGTTTTTAGACTATCCAAATGGAACCGTGAATGGGGACAGTGAGGATCCTGCTTTCTTCTCCACTATGGCGTACTGCAGCCTTGTCAACTTTGCATGAATTTATAAAACATGCTACTAACCCCTCAACAGCAAATTTCAGTCCTTTGTGTGTGTGTGTGTGTGTGTGTGTGTGTATGTTTTTTCCAGTCACATCTTTATTTTCACATTTTGCTGCTCAAGGAAAGACAGGAAATATTCTGCCAAACAACTTAGCTGTATCCAAATGAAAGTAGATCAGTAGATCACCTGGCGTCTTTGCAATACCAGTATCCTATAGTAGCAGTTTAATCAGAAACTCTGACTCCTTTTTCCTTCTACGCAAAACCAGTCATTTTAGAGCAAAACGCTTTACACACATCAAATCGATAAAAATCACCAGTTCTTTCAGTTCAGCTCAAATGATGTATTTATATTCACACGTTATCCAATAAAGAAGTGATGCACTTACATTTTAAATGTGTGCATATGTGTGTGTGCCGATGCTTGTGATGTATAAACACGAAAGCCTTCCTAGTTACGCCTCCGCAGCAGGAACATGAGGAAGATGGCACTGAGCAAAATGGAGAGTGTGCACACAGTGGGAACAACGATCTCGGTCACCATCTCCATGTGGCTGGTCAAAGGGTCTGCAAAGCACACACACACACACACACTCATTAAAAACTTATGGGCATCGTTATATCGTCCAAACACTGCCAGTGAAGCGAAAGCTCAAGCACAGCACTCAAAGGGTTAATATTTGTCCCGGAATCACAATTTTGGTCTAATTCATAGAGAGCATAGGGATTCCTTACCATGTATAAGTCTTAGAATATTGGCAGCAGTACTCCGCTGTTCCTCTAATAAAAGAAGAGAAAGTACTCAGAGTTGATTAATGGCACTTTAACCCTTTGAGAACTGCATGCAGCTACAGGGGAATATTTCAGAAAGCAGTGTTTTTACCAGATGACTATTAAAAGCAGTATTCTGAAAATGACTTAATATTACAAGCCATCAGCAAGCAGGTGAGGCTTATGTTTGAAATTTTGATTTCAGCTCAGATATATCACTGACTTTATTGGTGCTATTACATTACCCAGTTACATTTTTAATCTCTGCTTTGTGGGCTGAAGTGCACCGCTTTGCTTTATGCCTGTTTGCGAGTTTTTGTTAAAAAAGCTCTTTTAAAAGGAGCAAAAGCTTGTGTTTAATTGCAGGTGTTAAACGCAGGAGCTTGTTAGTCAGAATTGTAAACACACAATTGCAAAGCGACAAAAGAGAAAAAAAGAAATCAGATTGTTAGAAATAGGAAGCATGTACCCTCAAGTTCTAAACTTCATCATGCACAGGCCAAACCTTTGGCATTTCTGCATGTTCCTGGGATTTTCTTCTAGCTGGAGGGGCAAACAAAGAAGATATCTCAGATCGCCTGTAACAGATTCTACTAATCAATTTTTAAATTTCAACTATTCTTCTTAACACTATTTGTCCGTGCATGTTCTGAGATGGCTGAAGAAAAGAAACAGATTTATTATTTTCATTGTTATAGTGTTCAAATTTTTAGGACATTTTTTTGTTTGTTTGTTTGCTGTTTTTTCCATATTTTGGCAAGAATCTTTATTTGTTTACCCCTGCTAGTTGTTCAACCCTATATAGTGAGGAACATGGTCAATGATGTTACAGACGAACTGACCTGCAGCTAGAAGCTGATTGCTGGAAGAGCACGTCTCAACTGCCTTTCGCCTCCAGTTTTCAACCTGTGGAGGTTCACAAGACAGTCAAATATAATCAGAATAAACCATGTAATGAAAAACCCCTCAGACTGGCAGGGCTTTGTAGTCCTTTCTGCTCACCTCTCTTTGATTGGGAAATCCATTGAAGCTGATAATGCGTTTGTAAAACTGAACAGAAGCTTTGGGATAGCGAGGCTTGTTTTTGTTCCTGAAGTCCACATAGTACAAGCCAAATCTCTCAGAGAAACCTTCATCCCACTCAAATTTGTCCAGCAGCGACCATGCAGTGTAGCCCTTCACATTGACTCCGTCTTTGATAGCTGGGTGACAAAGAGATCAAAGAGCTTGATAACTACAAAAAAGTAATTTCAATTTAAGACAGTGGGCACATTTTTGCATTTTTTGTTCAATACATGTGAGCTCATTCACCTTTAAGCATCTCATTGATGTAGTCTTTGTAGTACACTATCCTCCATTCATCACAAAGCTCTGTGCATAACATCTTCTCAGAGACTCCATTTGCAGTCACATAAATCATTGGGTTCCCATACTGAGTCTAGATGAGGATGAAATCAATATGAGTTTGTTTTTTTTAAGTAAAGAGTATGTAGCACAAATATCAATGAGTAACCTTGACAAAATTGAGCAGACGCCTAAAACCCCAGGGCACGGCATAGAGCCACTCTGAACCAGGGTCAGGCCATCTTGGGTCAACCAGCTCAGCCAGGTCACGGTCACTAAAGTAGTTGCTGCTGCTACGGCCCGATGGGTTGTTTTTTTGGGTGATGTAGCGGGTGGTGAAATGACCAATGCCAAGGAAGTCACAGGTCCCCTTTATGTAGCTCTTCTCTTGAGGGGAAAATGTGGGCAGTCGAGACGTCCCGAGGCCCTGCTGGACACTCTTTCTCCCTGCACATTGCCACAAATAGCAATTATTTAATTCCTGTTATATAAATAACACTAATTTAGGAGCATTTACAGTTTAACATACCTATGAAGTCTTTCATCACTTGAGGGTAGTCGCCATGAAAGATCGGTGTGGCAAACCATCCCAGGTGGAACTGGACATATCTCTCAGCTGCTTCAATGTCTTTCTGGTTGCTGATATCCACCGGTTCTCCCCATTCCCCCGACAGAGAGATGCCAACCAGACCTACGGATTTAAACAGGAGCTCTCAGCAATTAGAAAATGTAATCTTTTTAGTGGTAAACGCTGACTTTCATTTTCTTTACCTTTTTGCTTCCCCCTCCACTGTGTGTCATACGTGTGCCAAACTTTAGCATGTGCCTATGAAAAAAGTATTTTTTCACATTTCACTTTAAAGTCTTTATTAATTACTGTGTAGTTTTTATACTGTAATTGAATAAAAGTGACGTCTTATACCTTAATGATATGATGTGCAGCTCTGTATGCTCCCGTTCCCCTCAGCCTCAGTCCAGGAGCGTGTTCCCCCGTCTCATAACCTTCAACAGCTACAGACTGGTACATGTGCATAAATGTGCATAAATACAATACTTTTAATGCTGACGGGAGTTAAACTTGTGCATGTATTTGTTGTATAAATATTTCTTGTAAATGTACCCATGGATTGTTGAAAGTGATCCAGTACTTGACTCGGTCGCCAAATCTCTCAAAGCACAGGTTAGCAAATTCATTGAAATAATTGACCATGCTTATATTTTGCCATCCACCATATTTCTCTTGCAAGACCTATAAAAACAAACAAAAAAAAGAAACATATTGTTTAAAAAGTTATTAAGAACAAAGTTGAGGGTTCTCTGTATTTTGCTTACAAACCTGTGGAAGATCCCAGTGATACAAAGTAACAATCGGAGTGATTTTGTTCTCCAGTAGGTGGTTGATCAGGTGATCGTAGTACTGTATTCCCTTTTCATTTACATGGTCAGCTGGAAAGAGTGTTTTAGCATGGATTACTTTTAAATAAAACCACATTCTGCCAGTTTATTTCATCAAAAGGCTTAACATCAGTTACCCACATTTTATGCCAGTGGGAAGGAGTCGAGGCCATGAGATAGAGAAACGATAGTGGTTAAGCCTCAGCTCCTTCATCAGAGAAATATCATCCTGCACAAAAGGCATACACTGGATTACTTGGTGTCCTAACTACAAACCTTCCTCTCCTTACACCTCAGACACACCACACCTGATTGCCCTACCTTGACTTTGTAGTAGCCCTCACAGGAGAAATCCCCAGTGTCATTTTGTTGGATCTTGCCTTTCTTATGACTGAACACGTCCCAGATGCTCAGTCCTTTTCCATCTTTGTCCCAGGCTCCTTCTGTTTGATAGGCTGAACCTCCGGCACCCCACGAAAATCCTGAAAAACAAAACGTTAGCAGATCTGGGTTACACGATCACAGTTTAGGAGGACTAATGGCACTAAATACAAAAAGAATAAAATGTAACCCCACTGAACAAAACGAACTGTGTGTACCAGCTGGAAAAGTGCCATAATAGAAGGAGCCGTGGTGGTTCTTTGTCCAGTCGAAGTCCTCAGCCGCAGACACACACAGCACCAACATAAGCACATGGCACACACCGACTGCACAGCGGGGCAGCATGGTACTTTTGAGCCTGCAGCACAGTTCGTGTCTCACTCTGCTTCAGTCGCTCACTACCACCTAAATACAGATGAGAAGCATTCAGCACCAACGCTTAATGACAAAAAGAAGCGTGGTCTGGAGTAAACATGTCATATTCAAGCCAAAATGCACACATGCTTGCAAACCTTTCAAATAAAACCTGTGTAAAATTGGTATAATAATAATAAACTATCACCAAGTCGTCTGGAAGCATCCAATGTGCTGGACTGTGGGGGGTCCCACGTCCATAATGCAAAGCCAAATGGAGCTTTTCAGACTCAATGGTCTGTGAGCTCATCTTGCTGAGGCAGACAGATCCCATTCAAACTACGGTTTCACCTCTGTAAGCAAAGCTAATGTTGGAGAGGTTGATATATTTACAGTGCACAATCACACAACAATGGATGAACTTTTCCTCACAAACAGGCAAATGTAAGAGGACCTTACAATTGCTGCTATTTCTTTTGTTTGCAAATTTAACTTAAAAGTAAACCCAGTTATCTTTGCAAATAATTTCCAGGTGTTCAGGAGCATCATTGCAAAACAGAAGATACTGCACTGTAAGCATGAAAAATTGAAAACAGAAATATGGCAAAGCATAAATACAGCCTGAAAATGTAATGTGCCTGCATACTAATTCTACACACTTCTGCCTATGTTCACATCTCTGCTGCCCCCCCCCCACTTTTGTTTAAAAAAATATTATCCTTGCAGTATTTTTCCCCATTTGTTACCTGTTAACCTTACGAACAAGGCATTTGCAGGTCTGCGCAGTGACTTTGGGGTGAATGGCAGCTCTCTCCTGGACTAGCAGACCCTGTAGACAGCTGTTATTTGTGCAATCTCTATTATACATTCCCTGTTGTAGCACCACCCTTCTCCAGAGCTGTCCCTGCTTTCAGGATGAAAGCTGACCTTATTGTGAGGCTCGCTGTATTGTTTTAACTGTTTAGAAAATGCTGAATGGTTTTCTCGTGGAAAGTGTTTGCACTGCACTACCCATTTGCCCGGGTCAGGTTAGGACACGAAGTGAACACAGATATTATCTTGAAGTGTACACTGTAAAAAAACAGGCTGGTGAAAATGTATGCAAAACATTTATTTTGTGCTTACATAATACAGACATACTATCTCCTTATATGGCCCAGCCATACATTTTCATCAACAGACACATCTCAACATCAGACCTTCTAATTCTCAAAGTGGGTTGATGCTTTCATTCTCCGAAAATACACAATATGTTTAGAAAGCCATGAGTTTCTCATAACACTGCCTCAAAGCATTTCAGCAGCAGATTTCCCACAAAGTTTGACATATGACTAACATGGTGTGAAATCCTGGTGACGTGCCTTAAATCCAGCAAAGGAGGAAATATTGCTAGCACCGGACATTGTTACACTGCTACTTACTCCACCCAAATAAATAAAACGTCTTCAGTGATAATACAAAACAGGTGAACAAATAACAGGCATCTGTTCATGTTCTTCTTCAGTGGTGTAAATACTAACACTGATGGATCTCAGTAATCTTCTTCCTCCTCATCCTCTTCAGGCAAAAATCCGAGTTCGTTGTCATCCTCATCCCCCTCCTCATCTTCCTCCTCATCCTCCTCCTCCTCTTCTTCTTCTTCCATATCATAATCTGCCGCAGCATTCAAGAGGAGTTTGGTTCGATTAATCTCACTTTCATCATCCAGATTAACCTCAACCTGAAACATTCAACAACAAAAAAGAAAAGAATTGATGTTGAACGGTGAAAACTTTACAACCAGTTGTCATAACCAGACACAGACATCATACAACACTTTTGTGCAAAAGTGTGGGGGTGGGGGAAAAATAAGCAAAGAAGAGATTGGGTCAGTGTGAGTCTGTCTGGCTGATGGTGCAATCTCTTGAGACAATATCATCAATTGCTCACTTTAACCATGAAATCAATCATAATCACGTGCAGAAGCAACAAGTTTATGTTTCAGGGAATCCCACTCTGCAGCCTCTGAATTACTGAATTAAAACAAAAAGGACAAATTTCCCAAGACACATATAGTACCTCTCTAAATATAAACTACTGATAAAAAAGTTAGATGCACTCTGACTAAATGACTGTGCTCCCCTTAAGCAAATTACTGCTAGAGAACCACAGTTATTTGGTCTTGTATATGAATGCAAATGACCGATTGTAATAGTCTCCAGTGTTGTGTCCTTTCCTGGTGCAGAGATCTACCTCAGGTTCGGGCGATAAGCGTTGAGAGGTTCCTTCTTCTGTTTGAGCATTAATAATAGACTTCAGGGCCCCCTCTTCAAACTGAAATGCAGAAGAAGCACACAGGACATAAACTACAGGTATGTACACAAATTCCAGCATGCTTGTATTTTGCAGCTTGCACTGACCTTTAACCTGTTCAGTTGGTCCTGTAGCATGACTTTGATTTTTAGAAGAGTCTCCTCTTCCTTCTTTAACTCCTGCAGACGGCTAAGCATATTTGCTGCTGCAGTCAGACCATTCCTCAATACTGAGAGAGAAACCAGACAGCACAAGGATGCTTTACAAAGCTTTTTTTTATTTGATTATTCGCTCTCCGGTACCTTGAGTTTACTGTACTAATTCTATTGCCAACACGTTTGGCCTTTTCTGTCTCATCTTTTAACATTTAATACCACTATATTCAATACACTTAACAACTCAGCAGGTAGTATTAGCTGGTCAAAATATCAATTTTATAGTAGACTACAACAATGCATTAATCGCAGCCAGTTATTAACAGATCGGTATTTAATGTCCGCAACAACACACTGTTTCTGGAAATTTTGTAACATGATTTTGTTATTCCTAGCTAGCCGCTACAAAGAGCACTTTGGAGGCAAAGCGTGTATCCCACATAATAAACAGTTTATGTCCCCAGGTGAGTAACAAAAACAATTTTAAGACAATTACCTCCGTTTATAAATTCAGCCTACAACTCCATACCAACGCCAAAATTGTTGAAACACAGGATAAAGTGCCTCCTGAAGCTTCTTATTTAGGATAGGAAAAGCAGCAGAGATGTTGTGCTACAGCTACGGCTACCGCTACTAGCCAAACTTTGGTTCCTGTGCTGTCATGTCCGGGTTTAATGTGCCTTCACGTCCTGTCGGACAAAACAGTTGTTAAATAAGACTGTCACGGCTTTACTAGATGCAGCAATACCCATCTGTAATTTCACGCTTTTCTTGTTTTTGCTAATTAACTAGATTCAGTTTGATGTTGTTATTTTTGATACTCTATTTGTATTTCTTCCTCTTAAAAGCCAGTAATACAATTTCACATAGGCATTGAAAGGCAGCATTAGCGAAGTGTTGCACATGGTGACATCTTGCGGTAAAGTGGCAGCAACTGCAGCCTTGTCCTTTTTGCTTCCAGAAACCCCAGTGACCAATCTGCTTAGAAGCAAATGAAGGTTTAAGACGGTAAGAAAACCTAGCTGTTTTTGTAACAGCGACTGTATAAACTCCTGTTAACAAACCGCAGCAGTGGTTACAGCACCTGGTTATCAGCTGACTTAGTTAATTAAACAGTATCAATGAAATTCTTTGGTACACCAGTTGAAGTGGTCGGTGTCAACTTTACAGCGCCAGGAAGCCTAATATGTAACAAATGTAGCCCACGGTGTTAGTTCCCCTTATAAAACACAAAGGTCATGCTAGTGGGAGACAAACAAGCCTTTAACGGGACGAAGTGAGGCCTATTGCTGCTTGCTGTAAATTTGTCTGTAATGTCACCTTAAGTAAGGTGAGTGACGTTTTAATAACAAAGAGTTTGCTAACATGCTGTAAGAAATTTTGCATGAAGCCAGAAGCTGGGCACTTAAAATCTCTGCTATGCCACAGAGTACATAGGATCACCATGTATGCTGAGGTTGACAGAGACGGAGCACTGCCACAAAGAAAATATTCAGCGATGCAGCACATTATCTGCAAACAAACAAACAAACAAACAAACAAACAAACAAACAAACAAAACAAACTCCAGTACACTGAAAGGGAACAAGAAAAGTAGATGACGAATTCAGTGAAAACACAATAAATTGCAGATGGAGCTCACTGATGTGAACAAGATCTGAAACGGCTCTTAATCAGTCTTCAGAAATGTTTGAAGAGCCCATTAGGGTCTTTATAGGATTTCTTTCTAAGTCCATCCAGATGTGTGTGTTGATAATCACAGCACAGGCACCAATATGGAGCTCAGCCAAAAGCAGAAGACATACAGTACCTCTCTGTTCACACACGTCAAAACAGGAAAATTAAGAATTTCCTAATTATCCTTCATATATTAAAACTTGGCTAGTTTTTGCCATTAGTTCAACAGTTTTTTCTTCTTAGCAACATAGAGATCAGGAATCAGGGTTATAGCTGGATAACATCACCATGGTAAGAAAGGATGGGTGAACTCACTGTGTAGTCACACACAATATATATAATATACACAGAGTGACACATTAAAGGAAAAACCTGAACCATCGACTCCTACGGTGAGAGGGTCATTTGGCTCTGGAAGCTTCTCTCTAGCAATATATACCCAATTGCCACTTTATTAGGTACACCTTGCAAGTACCAGAATGGACTTCCTTTTGCCTGAAGAACCAGCTTAAATCTTTGTGGCTTAGATATAACAAGGTGCTGGAAACATTTCAGTACATTGTTACACCTTGTTGTTTTCATGTTAATATGCACCAAAATGCTGCAGCGTTATCGTATGCACATCCATGATGTGCTCTATTGGACTGAGATAGTGAGTTTGGAGACCATTTGAATACAGTGAACTTCCTGTGATGTTGGTCATAAAGCGATAGATGTAGTCAGCAACAACAAATAATCCCCACACTTGCTTGCCACACGTGCTTTTATGTTCTTTGCGTCAAATTGTGATTATGGTTCAACATGTTCATATGGAGATGCTCTTTTCCATAACTTAGATGAGTTAGTCTTGCCTTCCTATTAGCTACAAGCAGTCTTCCCCATTCTGATGCTTGATTTGTAGTTAAGCAGGTTGTTTTGACCATGTCTACAAGCCTAAAGTTGCAGCCATTGGCTGAATAGATATTTATATTAACAAGCAGTTGAACAGGTGTGTCTAACAAAGTGACTGACGAGTACAGATCTGTACTGTGCTTTTCTAAAAACATAAACAAGATCTGTGGAATTATTTTACCATTGCAACTAAAATGCAATGATTGCATCCTGCAGCTTCATTGCATTCAAAATTTCCAAAAGTAAAATAAAACACACTAATATCTCATCTCTTTTTTTCTTTTTTTTTAAAGAAATGGATGAAAAACACTATATAACCAGAATCTTCAAAGACATGAAAGCTCTCAGGTCTTTGCACTGAAATAAGTTAAAAGGTTCTGTTTCATTAATCTTGTGTTGGCCAGCTAACGGATTAATTGACAGTACTGTACATGTGCTGTGTTTGTATGAGGCCATGTACAAGAACATTATTGTTTTATGAGCCAAGCACATGGGAAGCTTTGGGAGGCAGAAATTGGAGCTCCATGTCAGCACAGTTGTGACCTTGGGGATTTGGGGGTCATATGAATAGGTGCTCTGAGGTGTGTGCCCCAATATTGCAGCTGCCAGCCTCCCAGCACACGCACAAGACGCCTGCTGTGGCATGAGAATTTTACTTGGAGCAGGTTTCATCAACTCTGAGGTGGCTAATGCTGGACAGTTATCACTCTGCTCCTTGTGAGAGACAGTTGTTTTCTCCTTGTCATCACACAGACCGTATTGCAGCTACATTGCAATTTCTCCCCAGTCAAAGCGCTTCTTGGCAGGGCTTGGGTCCTAGTGCTGAGGCGTTGGTGGCAGCTGAGGCTGGGGCTCAGACTCCATGCATGCTGCTGCCAGTGGTGGTCTGCTATGCCTATGCAGCATTTGAAGGTGCTCCCACTGTCTGTGGAATGCAGCGCTGGGCATTTTGGAAGAGGGGCCCTCGAAAAGGGAGAGGAGGAAAAGGGGCGGGAAACTTAGAAAGAAAGACGAGGGGAGGTGACCTTTGAACAGTGCCACCAGGAAATTATGACTCAATTTTCAACTGGGGGAGTGAAATAGAGAAGGTATATGCCAGTTCCCTGAAATGAGCACTTCTTACTGGTCCTCTATCATGTGGGCCATTTCAGGGTTTTGTTTTTTGCAATCAGGAGTGAAGATCAAGAAATGTTGAGCTGGGAGATCAAGGTTTATAAGGCTTTTAGCTTTTAGCAAGCAGGGACACTCCATTATTTGAAATCTGTTGGTGGTTCTTTTTCTTCTTTTATTGTCAGATTCAAGGCCTTATTAATAGTCTGGGAAACAGTGCGGATTGATTAATCTGGGCTGGGAATGAATAGAACTTGATGTAGTTAGTTCAAAAAACACCACCCTTTTCTCAGGTTTTTAATGGCAGAAGCTAACATGCAATGCAGGAACAGATCTGGTGGTGGTGGTGGTGGTGTGTGTGTGTGTGTGGGGGGGGGGGGGGGGGGGGGTGTCTTACTTACTTATTTACTGATTGTAAGAGAGCAGTGAAAGGTATGGGAAGCTGATGGGGTTGGTGAGTCACTGTAGAATCACAGCTAAGCAGCACCAGCCCCACGTTCCAAATCATAAAATTTTATTTTTTACTTTTTATCTGCACCTCCTCTCACAATATATGCACTGCTGTGCTACTTTGTCTAAACATTGTGCCATGGTGTTTTTGACCTAATATGTATTGGGACACATTTTTCTTGCATACTAGCATGGCAGTGTGAATACGCCCAAGAGTGTGGATTGCATTGTCTGTCATTTGGTACTGGTCCAGGAACAAGTCTACCAAAGCTTTACTCTTAATTGCTTTTATGTAATAAAGTTGCTTGACTGTAATGCATTGCAGGTCGGGCCATCTATAGAAGATGGAGGGAAAGGTGGGGGTTGTAGCTCTGAGACGTTTCCTCTTCAGCCCAACGGCGACGCAGACATGAGCCCAGCGTGCCTATAAAAAGAAAGGGCTTGCGTATCTGCTGGAGCCTTTGTTTCCAAGGAACTAGCTAAACCTTAACATTTCCTGTTCTGAACTCCCACACACATATTCATGCAGAGTGGCATGCACAAACAGTGGGACAAATCTATTAAAGTGCTTTCGCTGTAATCTGCACAATCTTGTGCACATAAGCAGAGTCTGAAAGACATGGATGCATGCTTTGATGGTGAATAACTGTACTGATAGAGATCCATGTTTCACAAATACACATTACTAAGCTTGAAAAAACAAAACAAAATGCCTACAGAGGTGTAGTCTGCGCATTCAGAAGAAAATATTTCTTCATATTTTATGTAATATCATCACTGTAATAAGCAGCAGCATGTTAGTGAGCGTGTAGAATAAAATGGAGATTTGCCTAAGTTCTTTATGAAACCTTTCAGACTGTGTCAACCACCTCCCAGTGGGCATGCCTGTCACTGAATCAGAGAGAATGATTGATAATACTGTTAATCTCTAGATTAACCGCAACAGTGCGGTATGAGCCACTGTGTGTTTTTTGTCTATCAACACTCGCATGTGTACGTGTAAGTGTATATTTGGGTGCCCTCTGCAGCTTTAATGCTGTCTCCATTTGTCATGCAAGTGTAGTAAAGGCCAAGCTCTATTCCCTTGTCCTGCTGGGAAACTTGATCGTTGTTGCAGTCAGCGTTTTATTATCCGAAGCACTGAAGTTCCAGGAGATAGTCAGTCCTCTATTCTCGACAGTCTTTCTACTCTTGACAGAAAGCATATTTGCTCCATAATCAGGATTGATGTCAGCCCGATTGTGAGGTGTTTGTTGTGCTTTTATGGTTAATCTCATCTTTCCAGAAAAGTGGAACGGCAGCCAATCAAATTGGAAAAGATGTGCAACACACTGTGACACCAGGGAAGTGAAAAAGCAGTTCTGGAGGTCTGGTTCTCAGAGTTTTGCTGGACGTGTGGAACTGAAAAGAGGTTGAAAGTGCTGCCAGATCCTGGACATAAGGCAGTCCAAAATAACCACAGTAAAAGGCTGTTGATTTAGGTTGGGACTAAATGGATTGCGCCTCTTTATGCTGCAGCCCAGGGAATTCCTCAGATCAGGACATGAGGTTTAGGCCCTGATGATGTGGTTTTGTTCGGGGATGGTGGGAGGGAGCTTGGGACCAGGGCTTAGGAGAATGCTTCTGTCACAGCTGAAAATTTTAAACTAATTGACCACCCGTACACAGCATTCCTGTTCCACTAGCCTTTCTCTTGAGACCGACAAAAAACCCCAGAACTCAAGAACACCTCCACCAGACCCACAGACTGTAGTATGATTAATTACATTTTCCCTTCCCAGCCCACCCCTTTCTTTCTTGCTCACTCTCTTGTCTCCTGAGCTTTGTGTATTGGTCTGAGTAGTTAACCTCCCTTGATACTTTAAGTTAAACATCCTTGTAATGTCAGACCAGCCAGAAGGAAATCCATTGTGTTTCTTTTTTCTTTTCTGCTGTCGCTTTTTCTTTTTGTAGTGATTCATTATTTGTAAGTCTAAAGGCTCATTTTTCTCTTTTTGGTGAGCCTTTTCAATCTAAAATATCTCATTGCCTGGCTACAGATGTGGTGAATGATGTTTTGGAGTAGGGTAAAAATAAACAAATCCTTTTGACCTCACTTGCCACAAACCCGGAGAGAAAAATGAAAAGCTTATAAAATAAGACTTACTACTGCACTGGGCAATGGGATGGCTGACACGCTGACGCCAAGGACAAAGGTCAAATGACAACACAAGTTTAGATTACTGCCCTAAGACTGACTGTGCAATCATTACATAGCACCCGCTAGGTAACAGTTTAATAATATTTGCTTGTGTTGGGCTTGTGTCATATTCAAGTTAAATGTTTGGCTGATTTCTTTTGGGGTCAGAGTGTGTTCCCCAGGGTTCATTCTTTTTGTACTAATGAGAAACCAAGCTGTTTTTATCATTGCATATAAAGCAAATATTAACTAGAGGTTTAGGCATTCTTCACATTCTTCATGGAAATATCACGTGACAGGTAAAAGACTTCTGATTTCTGGAATCCTGATTTCCTCCTCACGCTCTCCACTTTAGTCTTGTTTTACTAGATTTTTTAGGCATCACTCTGGGTCTACACACCTGAATCAAATGATTAGGTCATTACCAGGCCTCTGGAGAACTTCAAGACACATAGAGGAGGTCATTTAGCCATTTAAATCAGCTGTGTTGGATCAAGGACACGTCTAAAACCTGCAGGACACCGACCCTTGAGGCCTGGAGTTCCCCCACCTCTGGTCTAAAGACTTGTGATTGATAAGCCATTAGCCAATGGGCATGTAGGCTTATACTCAGACCCTCCCCTTTTCATCAAAAGCAAGCGTGAAAAAAATGGCACTTCATCAATGAGTGGGTGATGTCATCTTTTACACCATCTATTTTTAAAATGCCTAACTTTATAACCTGGTTAAAAAAAATTGGATAATTTCCTCGTTCATAACACCTGTACAGGGGTAAAATTGTTTATTCCCTTGTAACTTTTGTATAACTTTTCTATATTTCTATATTCTAAATACTGCAATTAGGAACATGGCTACATTAGATTGACAGGTGTCTCAAAACAGGCAGCTGTAGCCGATCAGTCTTCCAGGCCTAACCTCTTCTAATTGGAGTCACTGAACTGGAGCTCTCAACTGTGTTTGTACAGTTGGTGCCTTTTGGAGCTTTTTAATAAACCAAAAAGACACTGAGTGGGTGAAACTGGTGAGTGAAATTGCTACACCACTTATCAGGTGTCAGTGAGTAACCCATACAGTTCAATGCATTTTACTAACCAAGATTTCAAGTGCTCATTAATTACTTAGCGCTGCGATGTCTCATCTGCATATGGTCACATCTGGCTTGCAAAAACTAAAATGGGGCGGCAGCCAAAATGCTAATGTTGAGGCCTCAAAATAGGTGACCTCATGGTGGCTGTCTTTTACTAAGTATATGGTAAATCCCCGTACACTTCCATGTTAAAATGATGAACGTTTCTACAGAAATATACTGAAAAAACCCTGATTTAGTCATGATAATTTTTCATTTTGTGTGCCAAGTCCAAAAAAGGCAATAATGAAAAGCTGCCTGTAACCCAACACCCAAAACAAACTCAGATCCAATCACTGGGAGTAATTACTCTGGGAGAGAGGAGAGCGGGGTAAGTCCAGGTAAGTCCTTTAACAAAGATTCCAAAAAGACGCTCCCAAGTTTTCTTGATAATGCAGATGAGATTGCTTACTTGTTGACACCGCAGTGAATACCCTGAAAGGGACAACTGGTTTGTTCTGAAGAAGAAGCTGAGATCATAGGCAGGTGGGCAGGCAGGTGAGGCGAGTCCAACAATAAATTTAAGAAGCCTGTGTTCCCTGCTAATCTGGCATGTGACTATATCCCTCCTTTATATACAGTCTATGACCTGGCATGAAGAACAGGTGCATGGCTAGTGCACCACCTGTACAAAAGCTGAATGATAATGATCTTCATCTTGACCTATATCTCGTCTAATATACGCTTATAGATAAGCAAATATCTATAAGTGTCTGTGAATGTCAACCAATAATAAATAACAAGAAATTTAAGTACAAAAGTTTAAAAGACAGAACTTGAGTCCCTTTCCATAACACCTAAATGATGGTTGGCGAGTATGCTTTAATTTCCTTCTGTGAAGTCTCAGTGCTTCTAATCAGCAGACAAGCCAAAGGCAAGCAACCCATACAAATGGAGGTATAAGGCTGAGCAGGCCCAACACTTACAGGAATGTGTGAACAGTGACAAAACCATGTATTTGCAGGTACTTCCACAAAGAGGTCTAGCACCCTCAGCCCAAGAGCAACCCCAAGAAGGCCACAGCTGTATGTGAACGTTGTGGGGACAGCTCCGTTCACTTTGATCGTTCGACATTTGAGCGTCCCTGATCTCCACAAGCACTGCACGTGTTGTTTGATATTTTGAGTGCACAAACTGAGACATTCCAGACATGTGAACTGCCCATGACAAATGATCACCCTTTGGGTTTTTCAGCTTTCGCATGCTGCGGGTTTTTTGGCATGGTAAAGTTCACCTTGGCCTGAGAGTTTTCCCTTTTCTCCGGCTTCAATGACTGGAGCAGCACCCCATAATGTGGGTAAGTATTGGTGTGGATTGTTATTTTAGAGAAGATATAATTTTATATTAACTTTTTTTTACACCGGACAGCCTGCATTTAGAACATTGACAGGTCTGTGTGTCATTTAGTGGGCTGTTGACTGGATTAAATCAGCTTCAATAACACAGATCCTATGCACAGCACAAAAAACCTTGGAAGTTGGTTTCATTTTAGTTTGAAGCCATAACCCTCTGAGAAGCGAGAAGTGAAAATAACATTTATTACTGCCAGATTAGTCACTGCATATTAGGGGGTGATGTTAGTTTTGATTGGCTTCCAACTCTGCTCCAGTTTCTTCAGTGGTTGCATGAAATATGTCCCGTTTTTCAGTTCACAACTGGAGCCTCGAGGTGTGCTACATCTTTTAAAAGGCGTTATAGAAGCCCATTGATTTCTCCATTTCATTAAACAGGCCTTGCACTGTGCCACAGCTGATGTCATTCTAGTGTTTCCTGTCATTTTCCAAGCAGGCGGTGTTTCACATGCCCTTCTCCAAAGTCTGTCCAGTCAAATCCTCACATGATTGATTCTTATACGCTTCATTTATAGCATTCATCAAATTTCCATTGAATCATGAAACTTTGCCTGACTACTGTCCAAAGTATTCTAGCCGCAGAGAGAGAAATGTTAGGTTCTCTTGGGGCATATTGTAGGTCCCCCATAAACTGATGGCAGTTTGCAAAAGAAAGAGAACAAAAATGTTGGACTAAAGAACGTTTTCCCCCACCAAATGAAAAATTTGTAAATCTTTACATTCTAACGACTTTAACATTCAAATGACTCTTAGGGTGAAGATTGTCTGTTTGCAGAGGGTGGATTTTTGTTATTGCTGCATTTGTCTCTCCAGTCTTGGGTAAGGCTGTTGGATTGTAATGTTTGCATAAAGTTTACTGCCCCCCCTTTACTCCTACTTTGGCTACGCTCTTTTGCAAATGAATATTACTGCCAGAAAACATGGCAGCAGCAGCGCAAGAATGCTTCCCAGATCTGTGTGGAGGTTTGCATATGTTAATGGCTACATTTGTGTGCTTGTGTGAGTCAAGTATTGTTAGGACAAAGATTGTAATTGCAAATATCCTGTATAACCATGTCTGACTGAAACTCAGAAACATACAGTACTATGGAAAAGTCTTGAGCTACCCCTCATTTCTTTATACTTTGCTTCCAAGGAGTCAAACTTTCTTGCAGTGTTTTAAAGTGGTCTTGAGCAATAGTTCTCTAATCTTCATGAAGATCTTTCAGTTTTTTTCCTTTATTGGCTGCTTTTTCACTTCTAAGAGCTTAACTCAAAAAAATTAACCCACTGTTATGCCTAGAAACAGGCAAATGAGCAAAGAACCAGTGCTAATTTGTGTTCTTAGTTACTTTGTTACTCGTAGTCTTTTGCAAAAACATGTGTTGCCATTTCTTTACCCGAATCTATGAAGAATTCTAAGGATAACACAGTTTTACAGGCAGAAACACTATTTTTTAAACCCAAAAATTGATTCCCAAAGAAATATCTTCCCAAAACTTGGTATATCTCAGCAGGGTGTGCAGTGCATCCTCTAAGAAAATTGAGGAAACTAGGACAGGTGCAGGACAGAAGAAGAAGTGGCAGGCCTAAAAAAATATATCTACAGCAGATGAACAGTATCTGAAAGTTTTGTTTTTATGAAACAGGAAAAAATCCAGAAAAGACCTGACAAAGTACCTGAGAGAGTCATCCTGCCCTTCAGCTGATCCCTCTACTGTCCACTCCAGAAATGCTCTCAGCTGAAGGGTGGCTGTCAATGAGCCATTCTTCAGGAAGGAACAGGGAGAAAAGGCTGAGTTATGCCAAATTACATAAGAGCTGGACTGAAAATCAGTGGCCATGGGTCTTATCCAAATCCAAATCACATTTTATTTTTTTGTCCAATCATCATCTATCACCATTTGTAAAACACAGTGGAGGGGCCAGTGGTGTTGGGGATCTTATCTAAATTAGTGGAATTATGAACTCAGAAAAGTACCATCACAATTTGATCCAAAATGCCCTGGAAAAGTGTCAGACTGGCAATGGCTTTATTTTGACAATGACAACCTAACACACTGTCAATGCCGTAAAAGTATACCTGGATTGAAAAACACACAATGGAATACTGTTAGTCATCAACTGGGCTCCTCAGGTCCCAGACAGACAGATCATGTTGACAGACAGAGCTTTGAATGTCCTTCAAGAATCCTCGAGAACGATTCCTGAAGACTAAAAGAAATGACGAGAAAGCTGCCTAAGAGAATTCAGACTGTGTTGAAAAATAAAGCTGGTCATACGTAATGACTTTCAAGCTCTTTAGAATTGTACAAACTCCAATTTTTGCCATCTATACTATATTTCACACATATGTGTGTAAGTGGAGTACCTTTGTGTGAAAGAAACTCTAAATTTGTTATTACAAATTCAAAGTTTTTTGCACTGCATCAACTATTGTAATAAGGGCAATAATAGTTCAAAATACATACAATGTGATAAACAGCACAGTTTTTGTGAGGCAGTGAGAGACCAGAATTCTTTCACAGCTTATATAGTCTAGCGCTGACACAGTACCATTGGACATGAGTTGTTGCTGCAGGAAAAGACAATTTACTGTAATGGCGAATTCATCTTTTCTATAGCTGGACAGTGAGGAAGTAGTTCTCCGCCACTGCGGGTTACACTGTGGGGCCAGGGAGGTGTTGTGGAGGGGCTGTGACGGTGTTGCTAAGCAACGAGCAGGGCAACTTGGCGTAATGAGCGTGGGGCTCAGGAGCTGTCTGCTCAGTGTTCCAGGTCCTGACAAGAACAGACAGGCTGGCCTGGGACGGCCTGCATGGAGCTGCCACCATGGCCACCTGCTCACAGCAATCATCACCAGCGATTCAGCCAGCCACCGATACAGCATACAGACCCAATTAAGAGCTCTGCATGTCCCCCTCCAGCCAGCCATCACTAACACTCCTGCAAGTCTGACAAGGCTGCGTTTTTTTCCCCTTAGCAAATCTCTAATTAACAACATTGGCAGTGTTGAGACCGGGCACTACAGAACTGCTGAAAGGGGCTGGGACTCTGCTCGGGTAATCAGCTTAAATACAGGTTTATTTCCTGCCCCCTGTGCCTTGCTACATCCAGCAGAGATTGCATTCTTTTATCTGTTTATCTCCAATTTCCTCTGACTTGTAACGTGTCTCTCAGACACACTGTCACCTCCACTTAAGGCCAGACTTGGTGCTCCTGCAATCAGATGGTTTCAAAGCTGTGATCAGAGTTAGTTTTGGCAGGGCATAGTTCTTCGAAAAATCTCTGTCTGTTAGATTGCTTGCCACCTCCTTTCTTAGCACTCCCACTTCAAGAGTAGTGAACAAGGATCAAAGAGTCCTAACTAAAAAAAAACAACCCAAAACAACCTCTTTCTTCAATCAGTCAAACATAACTATTTACCTTATTCTTTTGTAAAGACAGATAGAGATCAATATTTTTTGTTATTCCTGTAGCAAAGCAATGCCAAATTTGAAAGTGGAAAATGAAGAGATAATATTGTGAAATTACCTCATTATCAAAGTGGGATTAAGAGAGCTGTGTGTTCAGCCGAGAAGAGAGGAGGCAGAGGAATTTCCTTTCAGTGTGGACATGTTATTGTTTGTGGCCTGTGCACAGCAGATAGATGAAATATCCTCCACTGTTTAAAGTTAACTCTTAATATAGGACGGTCACTTTTGAGCTCAGGCAATCATTTGTCTTTAGCAAAGTGATACAGATACATTTATATGTAGCATAGCGTAGAGATCGTCTGTTCTTTCACTGAATTTACTTGCCATTGAAGATTATTTTTCTACTGCGAGGAGACAAAAAAGAGGCTGTCATAAAGCTCTCCAGTGGTTAGTTTTCCACTCTCTCTTTGGCTGGACTTGGACGCCGATGATTAATGAGAAATGAAACAGTATGGCTTGTTGGGTGCTTTAATAGGCTTTTTGATCCTTAAAGAAACAGGCTGACTGTATTCTCCGGATATTTTGTTGTTGACATTTCTGTTCTGTTCCCGGAATTGTAATTATTTTGTACATATTTACTATTTTTGACAAACCCTCACAGTGTTTTGGGTATGAGATTTAAAGCCTCGATGTTCATTAGATTAGGATTATAGTTAATGTTTTCAAAAAAATCTGTTAATATTTGAAGAAATGCATTTCCATACTGCTGTGCATTGACCTACACTAAGGCATTTTTTTGTGTATACATGTAAATGGGTAGTTTGTTTACTATCTGTGTGTTTTGGCATAGTGAAAAACTGGATTGTTTGTTGTTTAGAGTTCTCACCCAATACATTATGGGACACACTTCTCAGCCTCCTTGATCTTGAACAGACACAGTTTTTATAGGAAGAAATTCAGGGATAATTCAGAAGCTAAGCAGCAGAGGACACTGTTTATCAGACAGGGTGAAGTCTTAATATGGCAGTCGAAACAAATAGCATGTGGCAGTGTTTTGATGATCAGCTATTTTTTTCTGTCATTTGTAGCAAACATATCTGGTTTGTTGGATAAAAATGTGCTGCTGTGTGGTATTTTACAACTGCCACAGCCTGAATTTCTTTAACAGTGCTGCCTTTCACTGTGAATGCAATTTTTTTTTTTTTTTAAAAAGAAAGAAAAGAAAAATCAAGGGACATCGTCAAGTTAGTGTGCCTAACATTTGCTGTGGTTTATTTGAACTGGAAAAAGGTTACAACAGTTTAGGTGCTGGCGGAAAGACTTTAGTGGGCTAATCGGAGGAAACCACTTGAGCAACACCTAGGAACACCTCTGTGATGAGACATCATGCAGGCTTATGATTTCCTGTGCTTCTGAGACACAGGCAGGCTTGTGCGTCCCCTAGAATATAGCGCTCTGTCATGTAATTTCAATTATCATTTGTTGATTTATGAAAAACACAGCGATGTTTTGTATCCGCTGAGTTATGTAACCTAGTGTTGTGCTGACGCTTCTGTCCTCAGTAATAGATGTGGAAAAGGTTAAAGGCTTATAGAGCTCTCCTTTGACTGTCGACCATACGTGGAAACTTGTGGGCCGTCCAGTTCTTGTACAGGCAGTGGTTTCAGTGCAGGGGGTTACACAAATACCCAAATGGTGAGATTTGAGAGTGGGGCTCAAAAGAGGGGGGCAGTCTAGTACCAAGCCTCACTCTTTACCTGCATTAGGTCATAGGCTGAAAAAGGGGAGGGCATCAGCCACCATTTACAACCCTCTGGGCTCTCGTGTCCCTCCATGACCGATCATTTTGAGTATGCAGTTTTGTTTTGTTTTTTCTTTTGTGAACTGTGAATTTTTAGTATGCAGCTTCCTGGCCCTGACTGTAAAGAGAGGAGGGAGAGAGAGGGGAATGATGAAAGGGGGCTGTCATTTCTCCCGCTGCCCCTGGACTGGCAGGGTCTACTCCAG